>NC_091432.1:54993823-55055368 GCF_964237555.1 Oryctolagus cuniculus
CTATGCATCTGCTCTCCCACTGTGGGGAGCAACTCGGACTATACTGTTACTGGAATTAAGACTTATTCTATGCATCTGCTCTCCCACAATATGGCGCTGGGAGAGGAGAAAACAGCTTCTACCCAGCTGCCTCCAGTTCAACCAATAAACAGTAGGACTTGCTCCTGATTGGAGGAGAGCAGCGTACTCGGCGTGTGGGCAGCCGAGTTGGGATTGGCGGAGGAGGACTATAAAGGAGGAGAGAGACGGCATGCACCAGGAACATCTATGGGGAACATCTAAGGGAACCCGTGCAGCCCCCGAGAAAGCCGGCCGGCGGTGTGCCGCTCCCCTGCGGAAGTGGGGAATGTGGCCAGGGGGAACTGCCCTTCCACGGAGGTGGAAGGGATAGTAGCCAACCCGGGAAGAACCAGCAGCAAACCCGGGGAAGGCCGAGCAGACGAAAGAACAGCGCAGGGTCCTGTGTTGCTCCTCCACGAAGAGGGGGAGCGACATAGTGGTGCCGTGACTCGGATATGAAGCCTAGGCAGGGTTTAGTGTTGCTCCTCCATGAAGAGGGGGAGCGACATAATGGTGCCGTGACTCGGATATGAAGCCTAGGCAGGGTTTAGTGTTGCTCCTCCATGAAGAGGGGGAGCGACATAATGGTGCCGTGACTCGGATAGGAAACCTAGCTCGGATAGGAAACATGACTCGGATAGGAAACCTAGGACGGATAGGAAACTTAGGAGGGAAGAAACGGGAAGAAGCAGGAAAATACCGGAGAGAGAGACTAGCGAAGAGCCTAGGGGAAAGCCGGACGAGAAAGGTGCCGGAAGAAGCTATTGAAAGCCTAGGCATAGACTTGGATATGGACTGTGGGAAAGAAGTTAGGATTGAAAGCGAAAGTGAAAGCTTTCATAGACTCGGATGCGGACTATGGCGGGGAAGCTAGGAGATTGAAAGCGAAAGTGAAACCTGGAGGAGGCTTGGACTCGGATATGGACTGTGGGAAAGAAGTTAGGATTTAAAGTGAAAGCAAGAAGAAACTTAGACTCAGATACGGACTGCAGGTTGAAAGTGAAAGTGAAACCTATAAGAAACTTAGACTTGGATACGGACTGTGGGGAGAGGCCAGGAGAAATGAGGGAGGAATATTGTTGGAAGAAAACTTAGGGAAACACACCGGGTAGAGAAAAATGTTAGGGAGGATGAAGCCGCAAGTGCAGGCCAAGCCATCTTGGAATTCTTCAAGTCACCCTGGGGAGCAAGAGGCGAAGATCTGGAACCAGAGGCAGAGACGTGGGCCGCCAGGATTCGCCAGGTTAGTCCGGGGAACTTGGACTGAATGCCGGTGGTGGTGGAAACATTCGCGAAAGCCGCCGCGTGCAGAGAGAGCACGGGGCGTTGGCGCGAGGCCGTGGTGCGGGCGCGAAGTGCGTGGAGACCGCGGAGCGTGCGCGCAGAGCCGGGAACCCGCTGGCGGGGCGAGGCGCCGGGAAGCCGCGCAGAGCCGTGAAGCCGCCGCGGGGCGGGCGCCGGCGGGGCGAGGCGCCGGGAAGCCGCGCAAAGCCGGGAAGCTGCGCAGATGAGAGAGGCGCGGGCTGAAGCGGCTCAGCCGGGAAGCCGCCGAGAAGCAGCCTCGGGGCGGGCGCAGCCGGGAAGCCGCGGGGATAAGAATGAGAGCGGGAAGCCGCAGGGATAAGAGAAACAGAAGTTTAGAAGTAAAGTGAGAAAAATAGGAATGCTGGAAGATAGAAGTAAAATGGGAGAAATAGGAATGCCCGGAGATAGAGAAATAGAGAAATAAAAAGGCCTCCCTACAACACTGCAATGTGAGAGCTTGGATTCGGTCTGCCTAATCAAGTGAGGCGATGAGCACCTGCGGGCAGCTAGCAGCTTATGCGCCGCAGGTCACCGAAGACAGGCACGAATTAACATCAGTAAGGCTTCCCCACAATGTAACAATTAGGAGGCTTGGATTCGGTCTGCCTGATTTAAGGCGGTAAGCGCCAGCAAAGCTCGACCAGAGTATGAGCTGCAGGTCACCGAAGATAGGCACGAACCAACACTAATAAGTCTCCCCCACAATAAGGCAATGAGAAGGCTTGGATTCGGTTTGCCTGATAGGTTTTGTAAGCCCCTGCAGGCTCGACCAGAGCATGCGCTGCAGGGCACCGAACACAGGCACGCATCAGCGCCTAAAAACCTCCTCACAACATGGCGAAGAGAGGACCCGGATTCGGTTTGCCTGATTGATAGGACTTGTAAGAACCTGTGGCAACTCTAGCAAGCAGAGCAGAGTGTGTGCCATGGGGCACCGAAGACAGGCGCGTATCAACGCCAAAAAATAAAAAGAAAGGGGGATCTGTGGGGAGCAACCCGGACTAGACTAAGTTACTCGAATTAAGACTTATTCTATGCATCTGCTCTCCCACTGTGGGGAGCAACTCGGACTATACTGTTACTGGAATTAAGACTTATTCTATGCATCTGCTCTCCCACAATATGGCGCTGGGAGAGGAGAAAACAGCTTCTACCCAGCTGCCTCCAGTTCAACCAATAAACAGTAGGACTTGCTCCTGATTGGAGGAGAGCAGCGTACTCGGCGTGTGGGCAGCCGAGTTGGGATTGGCGGAGGAGGACTATAAAGGAGGAGAGAGACGGCATGCACCAGGAACATCTATGGGGAACATCTAAGGGAACCCGTGCAGCCCCCGAGAAAGCCGGCCGGCGGTGTGCCGCTCCCCTGCGGAAGTGGGGAATGTGGCCAGGGGGAACTGCCCTTCCACGGAGGTGGAAGGGATAGTAGCCAACCCGGGAAGAACCAGCAGCAAACCCGGGGAAGGCCGAGCAGACGAAAGAACAGCGCAGGGTCCTGTGTTGCTCCTCCACGAAGAGGGGGAGCGACATAGTGGTGCCGTGACTCGGATATGAAGCCTAGGCAGGGTTTAGTGTTGCTCCTCCATGAAGAGGGGGAGCGACACTCTTCTCCCTCCCAGCAGGTGCCTTCCAAGAAGTGACAGGTGACACCTCTGAAGTCAATGGCAAAAGAGATGTAGTCTGACAAACACCTGCCGGACACTCCATCTCCACACAGCAAGCAGGGGCCGGACATCGGCCCTCAGGAGGCTGCCCTTCCCCGTAGCCAGGGGACACCCTGAGAAGGTGGCCGGCCTAATCTGCCACCCGCAGTGCTCGACAAGCCTTCATCCTGCCTCCTTGGCTGGGTCTCCTCGTCTTTGGAAACCCACGAGAGAGGAGCCACCGAGATCCTAAAGAAGCAGGACATCGGGGTTCCGTGCTCATGGGCGGCAGGTGCCCCCCCAGCCCCGTCCAGGCCCACCTCCTCTCAGAGCAGCCCTCAGCCCGGCTGCTGCTGCACCTGTGGAAGGGCAAGGCAAGGCCTGCAGTGAGGCTGCCCGGGGTCACACGTTTCTAATCAGCGGGCAGGAAACGCGCCCTGTGGCCGCCAGCCCCATGAAGGACTCCCTCCAGGGTAGAAGCCCTGACTGTCACGGACGGAGCTCGGAAGGTGCCCCCTGCCCCAGCAGCTGGCAGAGGTCCCCACCTCCCCTTTCACCAGAGGTCCAGTTGAGCAGGGCTCGATGCAGTTCCCCCAGGGCTGCCCCGCGGTCTGCCTGTGCATGATGTGCAAACTTTCATCTCTCTTTTGCACTTTGTCCTGAATTCCAGATCCATTTATCCACACACCTCCTGCTGAATGTCCCCCAAGACACAGCTGACTCCCCACAGCTGCAGTCTTGATGCTACTAGGCCTGATTCTCTCCTCTGCCCCCCGTCTCCTTGATGGTGTCAGGCAAACAGGAAACCAAGTCCACTCTTGCCTCCATCCTCCCAGCCCTCCCATCCGAGCAATCACCAGCCCAGCCAGTTCTGTAGCCTAAAAGTCGCCGCAGACCTGACGGGTCTCTCCGTGTCATGCAAGCCCACCCTTCTCAGCACCTCCATCTGGGTTGTCTCCACGCCCCCTCCTGGTGTTTTTGCCCTGGTCTTGCCCCAACATCGAGTCCATGGCCTGGAACATCCTCTTTCTTTTGTCCTCTGGCAAAGTCTCCCCTGCTGATAAGCCTCCTTCTTCTTCCACGGTTCACCGCATGATGTGAGGCGCGGGCACCCATGGTCTCCATCTTCCCGTGAGAGCCGGGTCAAATGGCACTCCCTTTGATTGTTGACTCATCTTCCTCCCCACAGGGCCCCCCAAGAGCAGGGGCCCCCACTGTCTGCCTCTATTCTTTGCAAAAGGCAAATGTCTCATACATATTTTGTTGACTACAAGAATCCTGCAATAAAGAGGCAGGGGCCTCCTTTTTCTCCCATAGAGGAAGGATTGGAAATTAAATTTTTTGCTGGCTCTTTCTAATCACACACCCAAAATGCCTAAGCCTGACGGAATCTTTTAGCAATCAAATCTGCCCAGCATAATCAAATCCCTCCCTCAACAGCCAGGAAGCCTTTGGTAACAACATTTCCACGGCTCAAATCCCACATTAGTGTTTTAACCCTTTATAATTGGAGCTGACACTGCATCTCAGAGCCTGGTTCCCTAACACTCTACACGGAGAAGTGAAGCACAGGTGAGCGTAGTGTCCCCTCCTTCCGGTCCCGCTGTTGGGGAAATAGGCGGCTGCCCTTGGCTCAAGCTTCCTCCATGGGAGGGAAGAGGCCTCTCGCTCAGCCCTGAGCTGCCGTCGCAAACCCTGTGTTTGAGAAAGATATTAGCACAACTTAATAGAAGGAAAACTTACTAGAAGAAAACTTATAGAAGAAATGCCAACCAATGCTACCTGAGCACATCAGCATCGCTTGCATCCCTGGGAGTCATGGAATCCACTCCCCCTGGTGCTTAGAGACAAGGTGTTCCCTAGGTCACTTATTGTCCCCTGGAGAGCACTGGGCCCCATAGGTGGTTTGCACAGGTGCCCCCTCGTCCATTTGTTAAGCACTTATTAAACACCAACTGTGTGTTAGCCACTGTGCTGGGTCCTGGGCCTTCCAGACATGAGTAGCAAATCCCTCTGTGAGGCCTGGGCTTAGACCCACCCTCCTACTGCCCTGGTGTCCTTCCTGCCTGCCCCCTCCCCACTCCCTACCCGCTGAGTCTCGGCAGAGCGAAGCTGACTTCCTTATCCCTTGGCCCTCTGAGATTCCTGAGACTTCTCCCAGGGCCAAACTTCTCCAAGGGGAGGAGAGAAGCTTCTTTTTCCGACTCTTCTGTATTTCAGCCTCCTTTCGTTTTATTGTGTAATCAACTGCAAACTCCCCATCCCAGGCAGCACTGCTGCAGTTACCTGGAATCCAGGTTTTTTGTCTATTTGGGACACATGTCCCTGCCACATCTACACTGTCACTTGGTCATTTGCTAATCCTTTCCTTCCTCCCTTCCTCCTTTCCTTCCATCCGTCTGCGCACCATCCATCCAATAATCCACCCAATAACCCATCTATTCATTGAGTTGCTACTATGTACCAGATCCAAACTGGACACTGGGGATGCTGACATAAACAAACACAGGTCCAGCACCACATGAGCCTGTGACCTGGTAAGGAAAATGAAAATCTTCACAGGTGCTTACGAAGAGCATGACGGGAACAGTGTGATGAGCCAAGGGAGGTGATAATTAGTTCTGGGGTGCATGGGAAGGTGACACCAAAACACTGACATTTGAACTGATTTTGAGAGTGAATGGGAGCAGGGGAGGCCACCCAGCACCGTGGTGACTTAGAGGTTTAAAATAACAGGGTGTGAACAGAACAAACAAATGTCAAAAACTCAGTATGATTGCAGCAACACAGCCATATAGGAGAGAAATGTAAAGTAAGATTCAGTGTCAACCAGCCAGAGTTGGGGAACCGCGAGTGCCAGACTAGGGTCTCTGGACTTTTCTGGAAGCCCAGGGGGCCACTGAAGGTGGCGGGCAGCCTGGGGAGGCAGCTCAGCTGCAGCAGCCAGCCTGGAGGGGGCTAGATAGGAGGTCGGGGGTGTCAGGAGGTGGACCTGGTGGACCCAGTGAGAGATGGATCTGGAAGGGGGTGGGGGATGGGCAGGGAAGCAAGGCATCTGCCCCGGAGGGGCCAGAATAAATAAATGAACATTGCTTGTGTGGCAGCCAAAGAGCTTGGTGAGGCCTGCTCAGCCTAGCTGTGTGCACAGTGCTCCAAGTGCTGCCTGGCAACCAAGGGAAGCAAGCCCTCTGCCAGCCTGGAATTAGTGATTCCCTAGGGAAACGCACCCATGTCTGCACAAGAGCCCGCCCGCCTGGGACAGCATCTGGGCCCCTCTGCGAGGCTGTCCTGCTGGACTTGAGCTAAGGACGAGGCAGCAGTCAGAGAGCGGCCCTTGGTCCCTGCGTCTGAGTGACCTGGCAGCCACATCCACAAGGCCTGGGGGAACACAGAGCCCAGGCTGTGACAAATCACACCCTCTCTTTGCGCAGTTACACACTGTAGAAACCAACATTCTTTCATCAACATCCAATTCACTTATTCATTCCATTGCTGTTGCAAGGCTCTAAGTGCGTGGATATAAAGGACTAGTCCAGGGCGGCAAACGGTTGCAGTGAAGAGAAAACTTGAATTCCCACCCCGAGGTGGGGAAGCAATCAAGAGCTCTGCACAATGAGAGCGAGGGGTGGGCATCCCTCCCTAGCAGCTGAGACACAGGTTAAGACAATGAAGACGCCTGCGTCCCATAGCAGAGCACCAGCTTGGGCTCCCGACTCCAGCTTCCTGCAAATACAGGCCAGGGGAGGCCATGGTGACGGCTCAAGTAACTGGGGTCCTGCCATCCATGTGGGAGACCTGGGTTGAGCTCCTGGCTTTGACCTGGCCCAGCCTCAGCCCCCGTGAGGATGTGAGGAGAGAACCCGGGGATGGGAGGTCTCTCTCAGTTCTCCATTTATCAAATAAACAAATATCTTAAAGTGATCATGAAAAGAAGGGGATGAAATAGATCCTGCACCTGCTAACTTCATGACAACGATTCTTCTTTTTGTAAGTTTGATTTCATTCTTCATCAACAAATCATAACTTAGGAGGTATGATGTGATGTTTCAACATGTGAGCGTATTGTGGGAAAGTCAAACCAGGCTGATTAGAAAATATTGATCACTTCTTGTGATGAGAGCATTTAAAATCTCCTCTTTCATCTGTTTTTTTTTTTTTTCTTTTTTGACAGGCAGAGTGGACAGTGAGAGAGAGAGACAGAGAGAAAGGTCTTCCTTTGCCGTTGGTTCACCCTCCAATGGCCGCCGCAGCCAGTGCGCTGCGGCCGGCGCACCACGCTCATCCGAAGGCAGGAGCCAGGTGCTTCTCCTGGTCTCCCATGGGGTGCAGGGCCCAAGCACTTGGGCCATCCTCCACTGTACTCCCTGGCCACAGCAGAGAGCTGGCCTGGAAGAGGGGCAACCAGGACAGAATCCGGCGCCCCGACCGGGACTAGAACCCGGAGTGCCAGCGCCGCAAGGCAGAGGATTAGCCAAGTGAGCCGCGGCGCCGGCCTCAGCTGTTTTGAAACATCCAATGTGTTATTTGTAATTACAGTCATTGCACTGTGCCATAGGAGACCAGAACTGATTTCTCCTATGTGACTGAAACTCGGTACCCACTAACCAACGTCCCCTCTTTCCGGATTCACTCCCCTGCCACCCCCAGCCCGGGGCACCACCATTCTACTCTCTACTCCTCTCAGGGACCTTCTTAGATTTCACTTGTACGTTGAGGTCTCACGGTATTCATGACAATGACTGTGTGTGGTATCTCCTTCCATCTTCTCAGTAGCTCTGTGAAGGGAATCGATGCTCGCTGGTTAGCAGATGAAGAAACTGAGGCACAGGGTGTTTGGGGGCACTTGCCCATTGCTTGCAGGGCCAGGGTTTAAATCCACAGTGTGGGGTTAGAAGATCCGAGTCCTGGGCCTACTCAGTCTGTGGCTTCAGACAGATTATGTGGCTTAAGTGGACACCCTTTTCCCTTCTGAAATGAGCGTGTGGCTTGAATTAGGCCCCTGGTACTACATTTCTAATCCAAGCAAGAGAATAGGCTCACTGTCAAATGAATAAAGTTTCACAGAGAGCGTTTTCATTGCATTCTATGTTGGAAGATCTCTTCTCCTGCGGCATAAAAATAAAACGGATCCTGGATCGTGCACCTGCAATGGACTCCATCGCTTCTATGCTCTGGCCTTGTTCTTTCTGCTGATCCCATTAAGCAAACAGGTGTGCATGTCTCCCCCGTGCCTGGCCCAGTCAAGGTGTGTTCTCACAGCACCCTGGGGAGGTGCGCAGGAAGTAACGTGCCCACGGGTACAGCCCCATATTCTGTTGTTTTGGAGCTTCAAGCGAAGTGCATTCGTGGACTTTTCCCAAACTGTGTTTTGAGGACCCCTGGGTTCGTGTGCTTGGAGATGCTATGGGACTGAGGTGTTCTGTGTTCAGACACGCTGGAAGCACATCAAGGCTGGAACGCCTCCCGACATTGGTAGGCTGGGGCCGTTAGTGCTCTAAGGGGGAAGAAGCGTCAGGGTTTTCCAAACTGCCTGGAACAGAGACTCTGTCAAGGAGCACCTAGCAAAATGAGGATTCTTCCAACTACTACCCCTGGGGAGAAGCACACTGCCACGGGCTTAGGAATCACTGCTAAGCAGAGGCTGAGCTGACATCATAAATGTGCTCCAATACAAAAGCCCAGAAGGTCCCCGCCTGACACACAGTAGGGGTGTTCATTAAATGGAAGCAAAAAGGGGAGCCCTGTCTCCAGCTGGGAGTGACCGGTGGATCTCACTCCCCCCTTCCCCTGGCTAGGGGGAGGGGCGCACGTTGGGTCTGATGATCCTAACATGCTGGGAGTGCATTATCTAAAATGACATTCATAGCTGGGAGCCAAATGTCCCTTTTTGCCACTTGTGATATTTTGAGAAGATGAACCACTTAGCAAGGGAGGGATGGTTCCCACCACGCTTTTAAGAACACACCCTGTCCGCAGGAGGTTTACTCAGTTTATTCAGTGGGTCCTTGTCCCCGATGCCTGGCTGGAGTGTTTTACTCTGAAGCTGCATGCTTCCACAGTGCCCGCTGCCTTCTGCAGGATTTTCACAAGCTAATATTTTCGAAGTTGAATGGTACTGGAGTTGTTTGTTTGTTTGCTTCCCTCCAATTATAAAACCAGGGCAAGAATATCCCAATGAGGAGGACTATGCTTATAAAAGTGGTCAGTTTGTCATTTTCTCATGCAAAAATAAAAGAATCTTAAAATATTAACAGAATAACATATGCAATTATTACAGAAGTGTCTGCTTACCTTTTAAAAACTAATTTACTTGGAAAAGGAAAGTCTCTCTTTTTCTTTTTCTGTTCTACTTCCACCCTTTAAATAATCCTCACTTTTTCCCCTTGGCATAAAAAGAATAAATTATTTCTATAAAATGTTTGAAAAATACAAAAGTCATAAAGAAGCAAATAAAAATAGTCAATAATTCTATCACCCGGAAAACCCCACTATCACTTATTTATGAGTTTCTTTTATATGCACTCCATATATACTTCTTTCATTTTTTAATATTTCTTTCACTAGAACTACATTTATACTTGCACATATATATTCATAATTATACGCCTATCCATCACACTAAAAGGAAACACACTTATGAAGAACCATTTTTCACCAAATCAGGGATGCACCGGATAGAGTGTTCTAGCTTGCTTTTTCACTTAGCACAGTCTCTTAAGTGGTTTCCCATTCCAAATCGCCCACAGTGCCGGCTCATGGCTCATGGACAGACTGACGGATTTACAGGCTGCTGTCTAACATGACAAGTCGTTGTACCATTCACATCAATGACTCTTCTCAAAAGCAATCAAACTCAGCATCACCATCACCACCTGATGTGTTGATATCAGCTCCTGTCATTGTTTTCTGAAGCCATACATTTTAAGTTAATTGCAAACAAATTGCTCTGCTTAATTAACGTGCATTACTAATGGTATTATCTAATATGCATATGAATGGATTTTCTGACAGTCTCACAGGGGCTGAAGGAACCCTGTGAGGATGGTAACCCTGGGAGAGAAGTCAATTGCCCAGAACCCAGGTGTGGAGTGGACCCCAGGCAACCTACTGACCCTGCTGGGAGCTCAGGGCATGTGGTACACAGGACCCTGCGGGTTATGTGCCAAGCCGCATGACACAGCTAAGATCAGGGTGACCGAGCGGTATCTGGTTTTACTATCAAAAGTCTCTGTCCTCAGCACTGCTGTGGGAATGTGGACGAGTATCCAACTGGCCATTTGTAGCATGGGGATAATCATTGCACAGTTCTAACTCAAGTAAGTTAACACTGGTAAAGGGAACACAATAGTGCTCAGTAACCTTAACTGTTACCACAGGTGTCGTCATCGGCCCATTCTATAGCAGAAGCAGGTAAGTCTGCATCCAGGGCCAGGACCAGGCAAATGAGGCCCCGTGTGCAGAACTTCAGGAAGTGCCCTGTGGCGCAGCACATGAAGTCATGGCTTGCAAGCGTCCCATATCTCAGGGCTGGTTCAAGTCCAGCTATTCTACTTCCAGGCCAGCTCCTGATAAGGTACCTGGGAAGATAACGGCCCATATACTTGAGTTCCTGCCAACCATGCTGGAGACCAGGATGGAGTTTCTGGCTCCTGGCTTCCTCTTGCCCCAGACCTGGCTATTGGGCCATTTGGGGAGTGGACCAGTGGACAGAAGATCTTTTTCTGTCTCTCCCTCTGTCTCTCTGTCACTCTGCCATTCAAATAAATGAGTCTTTCATTTTTTAAAGGATTCTCTCTCTCTCTCTCTCTCCCTCCCTCTCTCTCTCTCAGGGTCACTACCTCCCCTTCAACCCTGCTGGTGTGACCTTTCCCCATTTTCCCAGCTTAAATCAGATCTGGGTGACCCCGAAGTCCCTCTGCTCTCATTGAACACCCTTGCCACTAAGCAATTCTTTCTGGCTTTGACAACCTTGTTCTAAAACAGGACCCCAAGGAATTAAAGTGCTCTCCAGGCCAACGCGGGTTTAATGGCTTTGTTCTCTCCACAGAAATGGAGTCCTGAGAGCCTCATTCTCCCTCTCACCTCTGTGACTTTCTAATGGACACGCCAGAGGACAGTGGTGGCAGTGGGGCCAAAGACACGCCATTCTCACCAAATTCTCACTTGATCCTTAATCTTTAGGAGGCAAATGTGCAGAAAAAGCTTTGTCCCAAAAAGTTATGGGAGCCACGGTGTTCCTTATTACCTTGCTTTTATATATATATATATTTACTTTATTTATTTGAAAGACAGAGTTACAGAGAGATGTAGAGACAGAGAGAGAGGTCTTCCATCCGCTGGTTCACTCCCCAGAGGGCTGCAATGGCCAGAGCTGCGCCGATCCAAAGCCAGGAGCCAGGAGCTTCTTCTGGGTCTCCCATGCAGGTGCAGGGGCCCAAGGACTTGGGCCATCTTCTGCTGCTTTCCCAGGCCATAGCAGAGAGCTGGATCGGAAGTGGAGCAGCCGGGACTAGAACTGGTGCCCATATAGGATGCCGGCACTTCAGGCCAGGGCATTAACCTGCTGTGTCACAGCGCCGGCCCCACTACCTTGCTTGCAATCCTTACCCAGGTGACACCTTCCACTGCTTAACTGCTCAGCAGAACAGCTGCTTGCTGGGCGCTGAGAGTCAGGAAGCCGAGCCTCACCAGGGATGGGGATGTTGGGGAGATTCAGTGGAATCTGCGTCCTCCATAGTCTTGTCTTGAGTGGGCAAGTCAAGGAGTAAGTTCAGTGTTACTGTTTTCAGATGCTTCTCAGGCAAGAAAGAAACTGGCATTCGTTAAGCTCCTATCACGTGTGCCTTCTTCTTAGGTATTATTATCCTCACTCAGCACCTGGGTAAACTGAGGCTCATGGAGCAAGTTAGAGGCAGAACGAGGAGCTGGAGTGGGACCTGTTGTCCTCTGCCCACCTTGTGTACATCCCTGGATCCCAACACTCTGGGTGTAGGTTTGGGCCTCATTTCAGTGGAAGGACCTGCACGCACGTGGGTCTTGGATCTCAGCCCATTCTCCTTGGAGGGAGGGCAGCGTAAGCACTGATGGCCAAGGTCATATTCTGGACCATCTTGTTGGAATGCAAAAGACGTCTCTGGAGGCTCACAAGCAATGAGCCAACGAACGGCTCAGGGCTGAACATGGGAGCCAGAGCCTCAGCGGAGGGAGACCCCCACAATCAGCCCATCTTGGCAAGGTCCCAGTAAGTGACCTCTCCCTGCCTCCCAGCAGTGAACAGGCCATTCTGGCTCCTGAGGTCCCCAGCTAAATGATCTCAGACCTTTCTAGTTCCCTCCCTGAGGAGGCAGAAATGAATTTTTAATATGGGGAAAATTACTCCAAAATGAATAATATATGTTGTGAAATATGTGTAAATATATATGGATCTGTGGGGAATACATATTTGGTTTATTCATTCGTATATGTATATATTTTCCATTCTTGAATTCATTTATTCACTTGTATTTTCTTCCATCCATTTGCATCTAACTAACCATAACAAGTCTTTCCTTACCTGGGTGCCATACTTCATGTTAGGGATACAGAATTGAATAAGACAAAAATCCTACTTTTAAGGAACTCATGGTCTAATAGATTGAGCGGTCACTTACATCCATAATTGTGTTACAGTGCTTTGGGCTCCACAGTCGAGGTCTATGCAGTTTTCTGAGCATCCAGAATTGATCATTGCGCTTGGAAGTTAGGAGGAATCTTGATGGGAGAGGGGGAAACTGAGTAAGACTTCCTGCAGCAGAGGAGACGGGGCGGGGAGGGCGGTAAGGATGGGAGCGAGCGTAAGCCCCTCCCATGTGGAAACGCCCATGGCTCCTGTCATTTCTCATTCATCCTCAACTCAAGACAGCCATGGTGCTCTGGGAAGGGTCTAGGGCAGGAGAGAAGGCAACATTCTTCAGTCTCCCTGCCCACTGCTATCTGCCACCAGCAGACGGAGTGAAGGTTTTCAACTGCTCAGGAGATGGTCTGGACCCTGGAGCACCCCACGTGGCTGCAGGGCCCCACCCAGGCCTCCTGGAGAGAGCACAGCCCGGGCAACCGCTCTCGGGGTCTCTGGGCATCCTCAGCTGCCACGGGCCTGAACTGTGGAGAGGGGAAGGAGATTCACTCCAGACACTCAGGAGCATTATTGGTTGCAGAGAGCGAATCCTGTTTACCACTGATGTGGAAACTTCCCAGCCTCTCTCTAAGGGACACATAAGACTTATTCTCAATTTATGTAGCATCTTTCCTCCAAATAGCTTTATAAATTTTTAATCAAAATTGTATTTTAGGAACCGAAAACTACTTGATTTCTACCAGACTGTCACATTTGAAAGGAATTTTATGAAACCCAAATGGGATTTTTAATGCCTATATTTCTTCTTCAAGTGAGTTTCCAACCAAGGCTTTCAGATTTTCTTTTTTTTAAGAGGACCTATTATAGACAATGTCACATCCAGAAACGTGACACTCAGTAAGTGACATTCTATTTTAATTCACTTTGACAAAATAATGAACTCTATTTGTAGGAGCAACAGAGCCTTGTCTGACAAGGAAATATCTCTGAAGTACTATAAATGAAAAAAAAATATTTCTTTTTCTGAAAAAGCAGCAAGTTTGAGATTTTGGAAAAACTTTTTGGAAACCGTGGGCAATGTCTAGGAATCGGCAGGGAAGTCCCACGGTAGGCACATCTGGCTGTTCAGCAGTTATGACTGGATTTCTGGCTGGGCCCCGCACGTGTCATCCTCCTGCTGTCAGATTTCCCACCCCAGGAGCCACTATCAGTGCCCGTGGGGAGCAGCGGCTCTGGGCTTCAGGACAGCCTAGGTGTCCTGCCCATGCTGGTGTCGCCTGTCCCAGGGACACACGCCCAGGTGAAAGCCGACAGTGGCTGGGATGAACTCCAGGCAGCAGCCCCTGTGGCCGATCCAGTGCCTCATCCAGCCCAGGGCTCAGCCGAGAGGAAGGAATGCGAGGCGTCCTCAGAGCCTCGCATTCTGTAACAGCTGATGCTGGACACATCTCTGCGCTCGGGTTTTCCTTAACAAAAAGCTGAGTGGGAAGGAGAGGCTAAGTTTCATGCTGAGCCTAGGAAATCTGAGTTATGAGGAGCTTTCTAGAAAAAAGGGGTTGGGGACTTTGGTCCTAATAGACCAAAATCCCTACTAGGTCATAAATCCCAGTGAAAGTGCCCCTCAGCTGCTCAGGCTCCTCAGGGGAGGGCAGGCAGCTGGTTTCACAGCGGGACCTGACGGCAGGTGTCCCAGCTTGGGATCCCGGCTGTCCCAATGCTTGCTTTCCTTTATCCTTTTTTTTTTTTTTTTTTTTTTGACAGAGTGGACAGTGAGAGAGAGACAGAGAAAGGTCTTCCTTTACCGTTGGTTCACCCTCCAATGGCCGCCGTGGCAGGTGCACCACACTGATCCGAAGCCAGGAGCCAGGTGCTTATCCTGGTCTCCCATGCGGGTGCAGGGCCCAAGCACTTGGGCCATCCTCCACTGCACTCCCGGGCCACAGCAGAGAGCTGGCCTGGAAGAGGGGCAACCGGGACAGAATCTAGCGCCCCGACCGGGACTAGAACCTGGTGTGCCGGCGCCGCAAGGCGGAGGATTAGCCTAGTGAGCTTCGGCGCCAGATACTTTCCTTTATCCTTCTAATACCATGGTAACCATTGTCCATTGTTACTGACATTCTCTGCCTATCAACAAAAGATATTGACAGGCAGGTAGATAGATAGGGGCTGGCACTGTGGCACAGCGGGTTAAGTCACCGCCTACAACACCCCATTCCCTATGAGTGCTGGTTCAAGTCCTGGCTGCTCCACTTCCCATCCAGCTCCCTGCTAATGCACCTGGGAACATGGCAGAAGAAGCCCTGAATGCTTGGGCCCCTGTCACTCACACGGAAGACCTGGCTGGAGTTCCTGGCTCCTGGCTTCAGCCTGGCCCAGCCCTGTCTGTCGCAGCCATTTGGGGAGTGAACCAATGGATGAAATATATCTCTTTCCCTCTCCCTCTCTCTGTGTAACTCTGTCTTTCAAATAAATAAAAAATAAATCTACAGAAGATGAGAATCACCTTTTTTAAGTCATTTTTTTTTTTATTTGAAAGTCAGAGTTACAGAGAAGCAGAGTCAGGGAAGGAGACCTTCCATCTGCTGGTTCACTCCCCAGATGGCTGCAATGGCTGGGGCTGGGCCAGGCTGAAGTCAAGAGCCAGGAGCTTCTTCCAGGTCTCCCACATGGGTGCAGGGGCCCAAGCACTTGGGCCATCTTCCACTGCTTTCTCAGGCCACCAGCAGGGAGTTGGATCAGAAGTAGAGCAGCCAGGACATGAACAGGTGTCCACATGGGATGCTGGTGTCGCAGGCAGTAGCTTTACCTGCTATGTCACAATGCCAGCTTTGATTTTGCTAATTTTTTCTATGGTTCTCCTGTTTTTATTTATTTTATTTTATTTTATTTTATTTTATTTTATTTTATTTTATTTTATTTTATTTTTAGAGGAGAGGCACAGAGAGAGAGAGAGGTCTTCCATCTGATGATTCACTCTCCAATTGGCCACAACAGCAGGAGCTACATCAATCTGAAGCCAGGAGCCAGGAGCTTCCTCTGGGTCTCCCACGTGGGTGCAGGGGCCCAAGGACCTGGGCTATATTCTACTGCTTTTCCAGGCCATGGCAGAGAGCTGGATCAGAAGTGGAGCAGTCGGGTCTCAAACAGGCACCCATATGGGATGCCGGCACTTCAGGCCAGGGCGTTAACCTGCTGTGCCACAGTGCTGGCCCCACTCCTGTTTTTTTTTTTTTTAATTAAAATTAAAAAAAAATTAAAAAATCAATTGGTAGATATTGATCCACATGGTTGGGTTCTTTTCTCCTTAAAAACTTGCCATCCTAGTACATATAAAGCTAGAGATATTTTTTTTCTTATTACTCATAAGACAGTCATGTCCCTTCATAACACATTCATGGGGATGCAAGCTCCTTGAGAAAGGATTAGGAAACAGAGAGAACCCGGGGTCCCAGAGGCCTTGTGAGGTGGCATTGTGTGGGCAGAGCCCACTGTGAACATCACCCACATTGCCCGTTACCATGCCAGGGAGCTGCCTCCAAACAGACGAGATTAATACTGTGCGCGAATGTTCTGGTCTGATAGTCCTTTCTGTTCTAAAGCTCAGTTACAGACACTACAGTAGGTATTTCAAAAAAAATTTTTTCAAATAAGAAAAAAAACACTTGACTGCTGGAGGACTCCCGGAAGGTCCTTCATCCGTCCAGGGCTGAGGAGTAATGAGGCTGGCTCCGTGGCTCCCCACGTGAAGTGGCCTTTTTGTTATTATTAAATATAATCTATTACAATAGTATCACCAGCACTAGTCAAATTAACATTAAATATATGTCATCACTAAAATACAATTTTTTCCTTGAATGTTTAACAGTTTTTGTTGAATTTCTTAAGAATATTTCACTCATACATTATATGTGATAAGCAGTAATGGGAAACCCATGAACCTATGACTCAATTTAAGAAATAAAATATCGCCAGTGCCACCGAGGTCTTTTTCTCTAATTGCATTTCATTGCCTCCCACAGCCTCCTGCATTAAAGAACAACCATTACACGAATTTTGTGTCTATCTCTCCCTAGCTTTTCTTTACAACAATGATTCTCCCCACTAGATATCAAAATCATTAAGGAGATTTTTTTTTAACACTAGTGGGAGTTTGATTCTGTTTCGGACTTTTTCTCTTGGAAGTCACACAGAGCAACAAGGAGAAGGGACAAAAAAGAAAAAGGAAAAACATAAACATCATTTTATATGAAACGCACAAATTCCACTGCATGTAAGCAATGAACGTAGCACATGAGACCAGCAGGGCCTGTGGGGATCCTGTAAGAGACCGAGAGGGGAGGAGCTGGGAAGAAGCAGCCTCGGAAGTCGTCCAGGGAAAGCACAGCCCTGGCAGGAGAGGACAAGTCCCTAGGCGGGGGCTTCCACAAGAGGCTAGGACGCAACGGAGAGAAGCAGCCACCGGCGCCACGGCTCCTGCCCCGAGGGCCACAGCTCAGACAGCACAAATGTATACTCAGAGGCCCGAGTGCTCCCACGTGTGGCAATGGCTAATAAAGGAGGAAACACAGTTGCTTCTAGAAGAAGCCCTCTGACCAGGTTAGGTGCAGGGAGGCAGAGCAAGTGCGGCGAGGGGGCCGTACCCCAAGGGAATGATCCACTACTTTAACAACAGAAACAGCACAGTGCTGTGAAATGCACAGATCTTCCATGTCCTCTTCCCCCGGTTCATTTTACAACCCCACCCACTCCCTAATGGATGCACAAAGCAACATCCAGCAGAGGGTTGGTTGGGAAACTCATCTAAAATAGAACAGACTTACAAATATCCAGTAGGCACAGACCCTGTTAGAACACTCTCAAAGATTAGAAAACTTTCCTGTAAACAGGAAACTCATTGCACAAGAATACTAAATATGCCATCGTAAAATGTAAAAACTTATTGCAAACGATGAAGAAAGATAACAAAAATCATAAACACAAAAATTCAGGGAAAAGGTGAGACGCAAAGTGGCAGAATTGAGAAATGAAGTTGGAGACCTTGTTTCAGAAATAAGAAATATATAAGATGGAGCACAAGAAAGAAATACCACTGCTTACGATACAGAAGATGGAAATAAGAAAAAGATGTGCAAATGAAACAGAAAAAAAGAAAGATATAAAAAGGATTAGGAAGGCCAGCGCTGTGGCATAGTGGGATAAGCGCCAGTTCATATTCCAGCTGCTCCACTTCTGATCCAGCTCTCTGCTATGGCCCGGGAAAGCAGCAGAAGATGGCCCAAGTGCTTGGAACCCTGCACCCACGTGGGAGACCCAGAAGAAGCTCCTGGCTCCTGGCTTTGGATCGGTCCAGTTCTAGCCATTGAAGCCATTTGGCCAAAAGTCTTCCAGCAGACAGAAGACCTCTCTCTATCTGTCTCCCCCTCTCTCTCTGTAAGTCTGCCTCTCAAATAAATAAATAAAATATTTTTTAAAAAGATTAGGAAAAAAAATAAAGTATATAAGCAGAAAATCTAGCACATACATAATTGATGCTTCCAAAGAAGAAAACCCAACTACCAAACAGAACAAAGTTTAATACAATCCAAAAACACTTCCCTGAACATACTCTAATAAAATTGCTAGATGCTAAAGATAAAGGATTCTTCTAGTAAAAAAGCAAAATGGTCAAATTACTTAAAAGGGAATGAAAACCAGGCTGATACCAGACTTTCCCCAGCACCATTTCGCACCAACAGTAAAACACAATTCTTATCACACATTTGAGGAAAAGAGACAAAGATTTTATACCCAGCCAAGCTTTCCTTCAAGTCTAAGGGCTAATAAATGGTTTAAATGTGCAACAATCCTGGGACTACTGTTCTCATGAGCCCTCCTTGAAGAACATGATAAGAATGAATTTTAGTCAAACAAGGAAAGATTGCAGGAAACCTGGCAAAAAGACTGTCAGTGAGCAAGAAATATATTTATCAGTAGACCCCAAATAAAAAAAAAGAATGAAAGTAAAAGTAATGGCTGGCGCCGCGGCTCAATAGGCTAATCCTCTGCCTGTGGTGCTGGCACCCAGGGTTCTAGTCCCGGTCGGAGCGCTAGATTCTGTCCCGGTTGCCCCTCTTCCAGGCCAGCTCTCTGCTGTGGCCCGGGAGTGCAGTGGAGGATGGCCCAAGTGCTTGGG
Source organism: Oryctolagus cuniculus (assembly GCF_964237555.1). NCBI lineage: Eukaryota > Metazoa > Chordata > Mammalia > Lagomorpha > Leporidae > Oryctolagus > Oryctolagus cuniculus. Next base: position 55,012,614 of record NC_091432.1, read on the forward strand.
CCCTGCACCCACATGGGAGACCAGGAGAAGCACCTGGCTCTTGGCTTCAGATCAGCATGGTGTGCCGGCTGCAGTGAGCCAGCCACAGCTGCCACTGGAGGGTGAACCAACGGCAAAAGGAAGACCTTTCTCTCTGTCTCTATCTCTCACTGTCCACTCTGCCTGTCAAAAAAAATTAAAAAAAAAAAAATAACCAAAGGGCAACTTCCCAGTCCTCCGACTAAGGATTAACTGTCAGAGGCTTTGGGAGGAAGATAGCTGTAGAGAAGGAAGACTACACACGGGTTTAATTTTCAACTTTGCTGTGTGACTTCAAGTAATTATATTGTAATTAAGTAATGAGTAAGAATATTACATGAAGGGTAGGCAATTAGCACAATGTCTCGGGACATCTAAATCCCATATCAGAGTGCCTGGTTCCTGTCCTGGCTCCTTCACTTCTGATCCAGATTCCTGCTAATGCACAGCCTACGAGGCAGCAGATGATGGCTTAAGTGCGTGAGCCTCTGCCACCCACATAGGAGACCTGGATGGAGTTCCTGGCTTTTGGCTTCAGCCTGGCCCACCCCCACCATTGCAGGCATTTAGGGAGTGAACAACTGAATCGAAGATCTCTTTCTCTTTATCCTCTTCCTCTCTTCCTCTCTCTCTTCTCTTTCAAAGAAATTGAAAATAAATAAATTTTAAAAGACTATTACATGGGGACCAGTGCTGCGGCATAGTAGGTTAAGCCTCTGCCTGTGGAGGCATCCCATATGAACATGGGTTCATGTCCCAGCTGCTCCTCTTCCGATCCAGGTCTCTGCATGTGGCCTGGGAAAGCAATGGAAGATGTCCCAAGTGCCCAGGTCTCTGCACCCATATGGGATTCCCAGGATGTCCTGACTCCTGGCTTCAGATCAGCTCAGGTCCAGCCATTGCAACCATTTGGGGAGTAAACCAGAGTATGAAAGACCTTTCTCTCTGTCTCTTCCTCTCTCTCTCTCTCTCTCTCTCTCTCTAACTCTGCCTCTCAAATAAGAAATAAATCTTTAAAAAAATAAAAAAGAATATTATATAAAATTTCAAATATGAAGACACCTAGACCACTCTCTGGAACACAGAAGGTGCTCAATGTTTTTACTGGAAAATTACCCAAAAGCGGGCTTGGGCCAACCCTAAGACCCTGGCTATTTGTATTAAGGGGCTTTCTTCTCATTAAAGGGAAGAGCCAAGAACTCCATTGGTCTTCTGTGTTGCTAATTTCTGCATTGGAGGTGATTCTAAGAATGGAAGACACTGCTTTTCCCTTTTAGTTTCCTACTGTAGAGGATTTGACCCACCAGGGAAAGCTGGAGCCACCCCAAGACTTTTTCTTAATTTTTCTGACTAGTTCTTACCACAGCATTATATTTTTTTGTTTGCTTCCCCCTCTCTCTCTCTCTCTCAATTGCATGCTCTCTCTCTCTCATTTCCCCAAATATGTAAACATTATTTAAAAATATTTTTCTAATCTTATTATTCTTGTGAGCTCATTTTTACCTTTATAATTTTAACTTTTAATTTTAGTACTTTAGCCTCAAATCCATCTCCTTGCACTTTTTAAATGTTTTACCTTATGGTTTTATCGTAATATTTCATCTCATTTACTTTTATATTTTAACCTTTCATTTTATTAGTGTATAGCCTTTCACATTTTCTTTTAAATCTCCACCATTTAATTTTATTGTTATTTTTAAGTTCCTAACCTTTTGCTTTCATTGTGATTTATATTCTTTATAAATTCATACTGCTCTTTTTATTGTGGCTTTAATCTCCTTCTAAACCTCTATACTCCCTCTCATGATTGAAATAATCTCATTCATTTTTACCCCCTCTATAAAAATTATGACAAATTTCCGTTTTTTTACCATGGCCAGACAGAACATGTCGCCATGGATGTGGAAGCGAAAGAAAATCTCATCCTGTAAGGAGAGGAAAACCTGCATTTCCCCGTTCCTTCACACCGTGTTCCTTCCCAAGGCTATTCCTACCTACCTCAAGGTCTCTACCTCACCCCCTGAAAATCCAGGAGATCCATGGCTTAGCCTTCCGGAAACCAAGTGTGGAGTGAAGGCAGGAGGAGACAAGGGAAGGCAGGCAGAGAACCTGAAACAGTTTACTTTGCAACACTGTTCTCAGAGGGACCCCCACCACCCTCACACATGGAAAGCTGCAAGAATCAGCTTTTTCAAGAAGGCATGTTGCAAGCAGGAAAGGGCCTCTCACCCACCTTTTTCTGCTTCCTGGATGCTTCCCTAACCCTTGCTATACATACATGGCAAACCGCTTCTCTGGGAGGCAGTTCCCTTGTGGAACTAACTCTACCCTCTGCTGTCTCCTTCACTGTCACAAGTAAATACAGCTTTCTTTTGAGCAACTGCCAGCGGAGGCTGATTATTTGGCAATATCGCCAGTGCACAGGCCCATGTGTCTAACGCTCTGCAGAATGCGAATTCTCTTTGTCCAGATGACACACTTGATTAGGGAAAATGCATTACTTCCTAGCAATTTTTACTCTCTAATATTCTAGGAGAAACTTCCTGTTTTCAAATTCATCAACTCCAAGTCAGTTAGACCCTGCTGAAAGAATTTCATTCCAGGGGGTTATTAAACTTTGCTTTAACTGCTGCAGGAGACCTGTTTTCCCTCTCGCTTCCCACCAAGTAGAACACTGATTACTCCAATCCATTTCCATCTGTGCTGTACGCTAGGCTGTACCGTGAACCCTCACCTCGTTTGTGCTTAGACAATCACCTCAAGGTAGAGAGAAGCCTCATGGCAACTCTTGAGCACACTGTGAGCTTCCACGGGTGTAATTGATTCTCGCCCGCACAACTAGCAATGGGAGTAGAAGCCAGAAAATAATTACAGCTGTAATGGGTTTGGAGAGTGAGGTATAGGATGCTTAATTCCCACAGCTTTGCCAAGCAAGGACAATTATTCAAACCTCACAGATCCCAAGCCACTGTCCTATTGAGGCCTGGAAGTAATCTGATTTTATACAGCTGATTGTAATAAAGTCCTCACGCTAAATAAAACACCTGGCCAAAATTTCCTATGCCCACAACTGCTGAAACATGGTCTGGTTACCTGGCTTCTGAACTTTGAGTCTGTTATGAATACTCCAGACAAAATGTTTGTAGGCACATAGTGATACATGTTTGTTGGAAGGGTTAATGACTCAAAAAATGGTACCTTCCCATTTTTAAGATACTTCCTTTCTCCACTGTTTTTGGATCCTTCTTCTAAATGTATATATTTATCTTCCTATTTTCTCTCTCTAAGATTTATTTAATTTATTTGAAAGGCAGAGTGACACAGAGAGACAGAAAGAGATTTTCCATCTGCTGGTTCACTCCACAGGTGGCTGCAACAGCCCAGGCTGGGCCAGGCTGAAGCCAGAAGCCCAGAACTCCGTTTGGATCTCCCACGTGGGTGGCAAAGGCCCAAGTCCAAAACAGACCAGGGCTTTGACATCAGGATGCTGACCTTGCAGGTGACAGTTTAGCCAGCTGCACCACACTGCTGGCCCCTGTCTTCCTGTTTTCTAGTCAAAGGGGAACCTGAGGTTTTTCAGACCAGAGTTCTGCTTTGGGAGCAGATTGGTTGGAAGTGTTGTCAATCCACACAAGGTCATCAGTGGCCCTGGACATTTTCTTGGACTTCAATCTGTAGACAAGGGTAATGTGGCTCAACGTGGATGCTTCCATGCTGGCCCTGAACAAGCGTCTGCAGGATGTTTCTAGAAAGGGCCAGAGGGTAGATATTTTAGGCTTTTGGAGTCACATGTTCTGTGTTACAATGACTCCATTCTGCCATCATGGGCAAAAGCAACCACAGGCAATATGTAAACAAGTGTGGTTGTATTCTAGTTCAAGTTTATGTATGGATACTGAAATTTGCATTTCACGTCATTTCTGTGCATCATAAATTCTTCTTTTGATTGTTTTGACTGAGTTAAAAATGTTTAAAAAAAAATCCTGCTTGCAGGCCATTAAAAAAATGGGCCAAATCTGGCCACATCTGGTCAGTGACTATGGTTTGCCAACCCCTGCTGTGGGAACCACCCAATGAAAGATTCTTTTGATGCTCAGATGGCATTTTTCAAAGAATTCATATAGGTCTTTTATCTGGCCTGCCCTCTGTTGAACTCCCACTTCAAAGCCTTGCTATTGCTCATAGGTGAGTGTGCTACCTGGAAGCCACCCCCTTATCATGAAAGACAGAAAGAGGGGTGGTTGCTTATTCATAGACACCATAGTTACTGTCGTTTTTCAAGACTAACCTTGAAAGATAACTCGCTCATTAGCTAATTAGCGTTGTCAAGAAGGACTACAGATCCAATGCTGCTAAAACCAAAGTCATCCTTTCTGGCAATGGGAAACTGACTTACGGCCAATAGCCCCAAGGAACAAGTCAACTCTTTCAGTCACATGCCATACATTTGGCAAACAATTTAGCTCCAAGAAGGCACCTGGAAACTATATTTCTCCAGTTTATTCCATGGGTATTTACCAGGATGGTTTATGAACAAGACGGGCATTTGGTCCACCTGTCTTAAATTTTTCCCAGGCAAGAATGATGGCTGAGTGCATCGGGTGTGTGCTGTGGAGGACTGTGGCCCACGGAGGGTCCTCACATGCCTCTTTGCCCCTTGTTCCTGCCTCTGTCCTTGCCAGGCTCCCCAGCTTTCTTTACGGGACACAGAACCTGAGCCTGCTGGCTGCCCAGGAAGGCAGGTTTGCCCCAAGTACAGAGCAGCAGGAGTGCAAGCCACACTGCACGCCAGGTACCCTCGACTGAGTGTACTGGGGAGCCCTGGGAGCAGCTGAAAGGCCCCTGTATGACTGGAAAGCTGTCAGCCAGCCATGAATTTTTCTCTTCCACCACTGATAATCAGATAAAAACGACTGGCCCCCTCCTCAGGAAAAAAAAGTTGCCTTTGACAGCTGGAGTCCTAGCGTAAAAGTCTGTTCTAGACCTTTTCAAACCCATTCCAGGATGCAGCCAAGTAAGAGATGCATGGATGCAGGCTGTGGAGATGGGATTTCCCGAATGGGGTTTTGGGATTATCCACGCTATAAAGGCATTTTATTGCTATAAAGGTATTGTGGAGGCCAGCGCTGCAGCTCACTAGGCTAATCCTCCGCCTGCGGCGCCGGTACCCCAGGTTCTAGTCCCAGTTGGGGCGCCGATTCTGTCCCAGTTGCTCCTCGTCCAGTCTAGCTCTCTGCTGTGGCCCGGGAAGGCCCAAGTGCTTGGGCCCTGCACCTGCATGGGAGACCAGGAGGAAGCACCTGGCTCCTGGCTTCAGATCGGCGCAGCACGCCGGCTGTAGCAGCCATTTAGGAGGTGAACCAACAGAAGGAAGACCTTTCTCTCTGTCTGTCTCTCTCTCACTGTCTAATTCTGCCTGTCCAAAAAAAAAAAAAAAGTATGGTGGAGAGCCATGCTCACTGCATCACGCATGCCTGCCCTGCATGGAAGGAGGCGTGAGAGGACTTCCTCAGTGTGGTCTCAGTGTGACTCCCGCACCTCTCTTGTTCTGCTGGGTTTACTGATTTCTGCACACTGTGCATGATGTACCTCAGTGACTGTCCATGCTGGCCGCACTGCAGGATCACTAGGGAGCTTTCACAACAGAGACCAATCTAGACCAATGAAATCCTAGTCTGGGGCGGGGCCTGGCTGAGCAAGGGCCAGAAGGTCCCCAGGTCCTTCCTGTGCACCCAGAGCGGACAGCACCGATTTCTGCTGAGTCCTCCTCCATGGTGTTTGCTGCTGGGAAAAACCAAGTCCCAAACATGCCAGCTTCTAGCAGTGACTGGGAAGGGGCTCATGGCTTCCACTCCCATTGCTCTCTCTCCAGACACCATCCCAGCCTTTGGGCTTTGCTTTCCACTTATCAACGTATCTTAAACATGACTTTGTCTTATTGCAACCTGTTCTGTTCTAGTTAGAGGCATTTGTGGGCAACGTACTCGAGCCAGCTTAACCTAAAGTGAATGGGAGAGGTCATTATAATGTCACAGGGCTATGGACATGGGAGCAAGTGGCTGGACCAAAAGATGAACAAAACCCAGGATGCAGAGAAATATCGGAAACCAAGGCGTCCTCTCTCCTGGTCTCTCTCCTCTCTATTGCTACTCTCGTCTAAGCTTCCGGTTCACTGTGCGCTGTAGCCCAGACTTCCTGTCTCCTCTTTGAAAGCTGGCACGGCCGTGGTCAGCTGGTCAGTGAAAAGTGCTCTCACCAAGCAGTCGCCACATTCTCAGGACAAAGACTGCAACTGGCCCCGCTGGGGTCGGTGAACCTCACCAGGTCTGTGCCTCCAGAGCCACGAGGGAAGCCTAAAGAAGTTCCACGGCCTCCAGGCCCGCCGCCGTGATGTGGAGGGCGGGGAGTTGTCTGAGGAGTAGGCTGTGAGCCAGCAGGTAACCCAGGAGATGGCTCTGACAGCAGCATTCCTGCGAGCTATCTCGAGTCCTACAGCCGTGCTCAGCATGGACTGCAACTAGATCTAGCTGGGATTTGGTCTTGGGACCCTGAGAACGTCCAGGAAACCGTAAGAAGCTTTACACAGAAGGAAAATGGGACCAATAGGTGCTGATGAGACCATCGCAGTGGACATCCAGGCACATTAGCAGGGACCTAGGTCTTCAATGCTCCTCAAGCTCACCTGGAATAATAAACTGGGACACTTTTGAGCCTGGATTTCCTTCACTCAACGTTGTGTTTTCTGAGCTAAATCCATGTTGTTGCATGAATGTAGACCACAGACTACACGTTCTCATTTTGGTATGGCAGCGATTACACGAACATGCCAAAATTAATTTATTCAGCCCACTGCTTTTGGACATTTGTGTAATAGCTTTTCCTCTCCTGTTGCAAGGGGTGCTGCTATAATCACTCTAGCCCATATTATTTCGTGACCATGTGAATAGATTTCTATTGGGCATACAACTAGAAGTGAACTCACTGAGCTGTTTTTACTCTCCTAATGGTGTCTTTTGAAAAACCAAAGTTCCCAAGAATAATATACCTATATTCAGCCCTATCAGACACTGACAGGTTACCAAAACAATCATACAGCTTACACTTCCATCAGCGGTGGAGGAGAGTTCACTCCATTCCATACTCTTTCTCCTTTTTATCCATTCTGGTGGGTGTGTAGCAGTGCACTGTAACTTTAATTTGCATTTTCCTAATGACTAGTGAACCTGGGTGTATTTCCTATGGTTGTGTTTATTTTGATTACTTATTAATTGCCATTTGGATTTTCTCTTTGTGAAGTGTCTTCTCAAGGCTCTTGCCCATTTTGTACTGAGTTGAGAGTTTTTTATACATTCTAGTATAAGTCGTTTGTTGGATATTCAAGGAGACTCCAAAAAGATCATGGAATAACAAAATTAAAAGACAAGTTTATTTTTGGTGCAAAAATTTTTGAAATCCTTATATGGTTTTCTCACAGTACACATTTTCCATGAACTTTTGGCAATCCTTCTATGTACCGTATGTGTCTTTTCCTTCTCTGTACATTACATTTTTCCCTCTTAATGGTGTTTTTGAAAAATCAAATTTCCTAAGTATATTATCAGTATTTTTTTCTCTTGCTGGTTAGCACTTTGTTTTGTCCTTTTACATACATCTTTGCCTACTCAAGAATCGTAAAGAGCAGGGGCAGAGGCAGGCGAGCAGGTTGAGCTGTGTGTGGGATGTCCACATCCTGTCCTGGAGTGCCCGGGTTCAGATCCTGCTTCCAGTCCAGCGTCTTGCTAATGCGCATTCTGGGAAGCAACAGGTGACAGCTCAAGTACTTGGGTCCCTGCCAGCACACGGGAGATCTGAGTGCAGTTCCTGGTCCCTGGCTTTGGACTGGCCCAACCCCAGCTGTGCAGCTTTTGAGGGAAGGGAGCACTGTCTTCTCCCTCTTCTTTTTCTGACTTTCAAGTAAATAAAAACAAAATAAATCAACACCAAAAAAAAATCACAAAGATATCTTGTGCATTCTTCTATACATTTATTGTTTTATCTTTCACATCTACAGCTATTATCCACCTTTGATTTTGTGTTTGTTGTGAAATGGTGGAATAAAGAGACTGTATTTTCCATATAATTGATTAACATTCACTAAACTTTTCTTCTTCTCACATGCACTGTCTTAATCACAAATCAGGTAATTCTACAGCTGAATCTCTGGGCTTTATTCTTTACCATTGGTAAGATTTTCTATCAGTCTTCTACTTTCTAAATTACTATAAACATATAATGGATCTTGGTATCTGGTTAATTTTCCAATATTATTGCCTAGGCCATTCTTGGCCTTTTGTATTTGGATATAAATTTCAGAATCAATTTATCGATTTTTGCAAAAGAAATAATGCCAAGATATTATTAGGATTATACAGAGCTATAGATTAATTTGGGGAGAAATGAACTCTTGCAATATTGAGTTTCTAATCCATGAATATAATATAAGATCCACTTATTTAGGTCTTCTTTAATTTCTCTCGATACTGTTTTGTGGTTGTACATCTTTTATTAGAGTTAATCCTGGAAATCTGATGTTTATTGATGCTAATATAAATGGAATGCTTATTTTAATTTCTTACTTGTTACTGATAGAAGCACAGTTGATTTTGTGTATGTGTTGACCTTTGCTATGGTCTGAATATTGGTCCCCACAAGCTTGGGAGTTTGGTTCCTAAAGCTTCATGCTAACAGAACTAAAGTAGAGAAAACTTCCTCCGGTCATGAGGTTTGGAGGGGGCCCCATGGAGTGATTAGATGGTGGCATCACTGGGGTGCAGCCTGTGACTGAAGCCTGGTGGCTTTGTAAGGGAACATGCTGACATAGACAGACACATGTGCTCCCTGTGTCTCCATGCAGTGCCACGTGCCGGCAGGAGCTCCGATCCATGGGCCACTGAGCACAGACTGTGCACCTCCAGAACCAGGGGCCAAAAAACTGCATATCCTTTAGGCGCCCAGCCTGGCTAAGGCAGCTTTGTATCCAGCAACTTTACTAATTACACGTATTAATTCTAGTAGTTGATGCAATAATTGTCCACGACTGCCATAACAAATGAGCCCAAATTTAGTGGCTGTAGATGATTTCTTCTCTCATAGTTCTGGAGGCTTGAACTCCAAATAGGTCTCGTTGGCTAAAATCCAGATGTCAGCAGGGCCATGTCTCTTCCAGAAGCTGCAGGGTGGAACGTGCGCCCTGCCTCTTCCAGTTCCTGGTGGCTGCGGCATTCCTGGTGGCTGCGGCATTCCTTGTGGCCGTCTGCTCTGAGCGGTGCCCCCATCTTCACATGCCTTCTGTTCTGCTGTGAGTGTGCGTCACTTCCGCCTGCCTCACAAAGGTTACTTGTGACAGCATTCAGAGCCCGCCCAGATATCCAAGAGCAGCTTTCCGCCGTGCAATCTCTGACTCAACCACAGGCACAAAGACCCTTGTTTCACATAAGGTGGCCTCGACGAGTGGAAGGGATTGGGAACTGGTGCCTTTTGGTCGTATGCACACATCTCCCACCCTGTGACCTTCGTAGATCCTTTAGAGTTTTTTAAGTACACAGCAATGATGTCTATGAATAGGGGCAGTTTAATTTCTCTAACATAGCTTATTTTTTTATTATCTGATTTTTTAAAAAACATTTGTTTGAAAGGCAGAGCGAAAGAGAGATCTTCCACCTACTGGTTAACTTCCAAAATGGCCACAACAGCCAGGGCTTAGCCAGGTCTGGGTCAGGCCAAAGCCAGAAGCCAGGAACTCCATCCTGATTTCCCACATGGGTGGCAGGGACCCAAACACCTGGGCCATCATCTGCTGCCTTCCCAGGCACATCAGCAGGGACCTAGGTCAGAAGCAGAGCAGCCAGGACTCCCACAGGCATTCACATATAGGATGCTGGTATCACAAGCAGTGGCTTAACCACTGCACCACAAGACCGGCCCTTCTTATCTGCTTTTTATATAGAGATGCTCCTCAACTTACTGTGAGGTCCCATCCCAATAAATCTGCATAATAAATTGAAAAATATTGTTAAGTGTAAAGTGCATTTAATGCATGTAATCCACCAAATGTCATCACTGACCAACAGAGCCCCCTGCAGACTCATGTCTGGGTGTATGCCCAACACCCCAACAGAGTGCATTTCACTCACCCAAGGGAAGATCCACACTCAAACCCTGTGGCATGATTTCTACTGAGTGTGAATCATGCCCAGCTTCTTCCGCAGCAGGGCCCTGTGCTTGCATTGAATGCTCTGTGGTCACCGTGTTGGAACTCATGTCAATGTTAGCCTCAAATGTGTGTTTTGTAAGCAAGGGCTGATGGGACAATGAGGCACTCTCAGGGTCTGGAATTCAGCTCAGTCATGGCCCTGCCTCCCCAGAACCACCCCAGGCCCTAAGTCCCAGCCCCCAACCACTGCTGCCCTCACACAGGGCTCTAGGAGGGGTGGACGGCCCATATTTCCACCCTGGGCCTCTCACCTGCTCAGTCGGGGTAGGAAGCTCATCCCAGCACTAACCTTTATAAACCTGCGAGGAACCCAATCTGCTGAGGGTTGGTGTGTGAGCCTCTGGGGGTGGGGAGGGGGAGCCCTGGTTTACTCTCTGCAGGCCCCAATGCCAGCTGCCAGGGGGCTTCAGCTCTGAAGCTGGCAGGAGGAGGGTGCTGGCAGCCCTCGGGGGAGGAGTGCACATGCGCCTTGGCACCTGTGAGGACCAGGTCCACATCCCCCAGCAAGTATCCCCACGCCTGAGGAGCCACCTCTGTGCGCTTCCATCTCCCACTCCAAGCCTGACTCCGGTTTGTGTCTCTGAACACCTCAAGGCCCCCTCTGGAGAAAGACTGCATGATAACAATGCCATCATTTCAGTGGTTCAACTGATGAATTAAATGCTCTTATGTTTGCATGTGTATTTGTATTGCATGTAAATAAAGATGCACTATAAAGTCAATGGTAATCATTGAAAACGTCACCGTTTCTTAGTACAACATGAAATACGCCATGACAAATCAAGAGAGAGATGGCCAAAGAAAGGGAAACACTTTCTCTGTTGCAGCCCTTTTTTCCTGCTTCTTAAACTAGAGGCCTCACATTTGCATTTTACACTGAGCCCCACAAATTAAGTAGCTGGCATTGGCTACCACGTGCTCCTGCCCACACCAACACTCGTGCAAGCCATCGGCTAGAAGACAGTCACACAATACTGTTACTTCCTATATGTGCCCCGTGGTGAGTGACAGCTCAAGACTGTATATTTTTCACTTGTCTGAATGCACAGAACAAAAACCCAGGGAAGAATACAGCATTCATCCCATCTTTATGCACTGCTGCACCTGAGACACTCGGCACACATAATAAATCTGTCTTTGGAAACTCGCTCCTTTGCAGTTTTGACACAGATAAATGACATGTATTAAATCTTAAGGGAAAAGAACCAGCTGCTGTGCTTGTTGAATTACTGAGACAGAAGCCTCCAGGCCTGCAATTCCAAATATCAGCCAGAGGCCTCTAGGGAAAGGCGACAGGTGAGCTGTGAGAAGGTCAGAGGGGACCTCAGAACGTCTCGGTCTTTACCAACCCAAAGAAACTTAAGGTCACATCTAATATCGCTCCATCTGAACTTTGCAAGCAATCACCATAAACCTGAATTTCAGCCTGAAAGGGGACCTTTTGGGGGGTACATGCCACACTCCACCAGTGGTTCAGAACTTGGATTGCTGTCTATTGAATGTTTTCCTAACCCGGGCTCAGGAACCTGGTGGGAGAGCAAGGACGAGCAGTAGGCCTGTTTGGTCACGGTTCGGCACAATAGCATGGATAGAAGTCAAGAAAATGGGGGCCCGGCGCCCTGGCTCACTAGGCTAATCCTCCGCCTTGCGGCGCCGGCACACTGGGTTCTAGTCCCAGTCGGGGCGCCGGATTCTGTCCCGGTTGCCCCTCTTCCAGGCCAGCTCTCTGCTATGGCCCGGGAGTGCAGTGGAGGATGGCCCAAGTGCTTGGGCCCTGCACCCCATGGGAGACCAGGAAAAGCACCTGGCTCCTGGCTCCTGCCATCGGATCAGTGCGGTGCGCCGGCCGCAGCGCGCCGGCCACGGCGGCCATTGGAGGGTGAACCAACGGCAAAGGAAGACCTTTCTCTCTGTCTCTCTCTCTCACTGTCCACTCTGCCTGTCAAAAAAAAAGAAAAAAACAGAAAATGGGGATAATTTTGGGGTATTAGAGCCAAACACAGCCAGCAGATGACACGACCCCTCACCATGGCATTCCTCCGCCCGGGAGTGGAGCCCCTCAAGGGGAAGGCTATGGCGTCTGTTTTCACATCCCTAGCGCCCTCATATGTTGCCTGGCTTGGTTCACGGGCTCAGGGCATTTTTTGTAAAGATTTATTTATTTATTTGAAAGTTAAAATTACAAAGAGAGAAGGAGAGAGAGAGAGAGAGAGGTCTTCCATCCGTTGGTTCACTCCCCAAATGGCTGCAATGGCCAGAGCTGCACCGATCTGAAATGCCAGCACTGCAGGTTGCAACTTTATCCACTACACCACAGCGCCGGCCCCAGGACGCTTTCTTAAAACATTGAATTCAGGGCTGGTGCCACAGTGCAGTGGGTTAAGCCTCCACCTGCAGCGCCGGCATCCCATATAGGTGCTGGTTCTAGTCCCGGCTGTTTTTCTTCCAATCTAGCTCTCTGCTGTGGCCTGGGAAAGCAAGGAAAGATGGCCCAAGTGTTTGGACCCCTGCACCCGCATGGGAGACCGGGAAGAAACACCCGTCTCCTGGCTTCAGATTGGCACAGCTCCAGCTGTTGTGGCCATTTGGGGAGTGAACCAATGGAAGGAAGACCTTTCTCTGTCTCTCCCTCTCACTGTCTGTAACTCTACTTCTCAAATAAATAAATAAAAATTCTTTAAAAAATAATTGAAATCAATCTGACTTTGCCATTCCTTAGATGGGGAAACCACAGACCAGGAAATCATTTTTTTAAAGATTTATTCATTTATTTGAAAGGCAGAGTTACAGAAAGAGAGGGTAAAATAGAGAGAGAGGTCTTCCATCTGCTGGTTCATTCACTACCCCAAACGGCTGCAATGGCTGGAACTGCGCTGATCAGAAATCAGGAGCCGGGAGCTTCTTCTAGGTCTCCCATGCAGGTGCAGGGGCCCAAGGACTTGTGCTATCTTCCGCTGTTTTCCCAGGCCATTAGCAGGGAGCAGGATTGGAAGTGGAGCAGCTGGGACTTTAACCGCATCTGTATGAGATGCTGGCACTGCAGGGAGTGGCTTAACCCACTATGCCATAGCACTGGCCCCATCTAGAAAATCTTGGTGGTATTCTCAAAATCACACAGCAAAGCTGGGCCTGAACCAAGACTTTCAGACCCCCACAGGAGCTGTTTCTATCTCCTCACACTTGCAGAAGAAATTGCTGCCATTTTCTTTAAAATTTCTGGCCGTATGGATAGAAATGAATGTTAGCAATGAACTTTTTTCCATGACGTTAGCAGAACTGAAGTGAGGGAGAGGAGGAAGGGCCAGGAGCTGAGCCCACCAGCACAGGGAAGGCGGGACTCACAGCTGGTCCCAGCCAGCACCCTGAGGTGACAGCTGTTGCAGGGACACAGCGCTTCCTACTGGTCACAGCAGCAGCCTCTCTGTGCTCCTCCCGAGGCCAGTCCTCTTCTAGAGCAAACGATGGGTCGCCTCCCTTGATGCTCGTCACAAGCCATGGAGGGTGGCGCCATTGTTACTTTCATTTGACGAAAACAGAGAGCAATTGGCCCATGAGATGTGGAGACATGGAGACAGGCTGCTAGCCCAAGAGTCTGCGCCTTCCCTGAGCCCTTACGTGAACCCAGAAGGGCAGTGCTCCCAGAAACAGGTGGGAAACCCGCAGACGAGGCTGACTCCGGCTCCCTCGATGGCAGGGCCAACTGTGGGCAGGGCACCAGGGGTGTGCCTCCCACACCTAACTCTATTCCTGGACTGGCCCTTCCCTGGAACCATCACCCACATCCTCGTGTCCCCCACACTCTACTGTGTCACCAGTGGAGAAGAGAGGGCATGGGGTGTTCCCAGAGCCCCCCAACCCCTGGGCTTGGCTTCTCCTACTTCCTGGCTGAGACCTTGGACAGCTCACTTGACATCCAAGGCTCAGAATCTCCATACACACACACACACACACACACACACACACACACACACGGGACACCGGCCATGCCACACTTCCCAGGGTGGTTCGGGGAGTTACCATGTGTGAAAACAGGTTGTAAACTGTTTAGTGTTAGCCAACACTCAATCCATTCTGGTTCGTTCATTGCTAGGGCAAACCTCCTGAGAGGTTGGGGTATGGGCTTTGGAGCCAGAAAGACATGGACAAGTTACTGAGCCTTTCTCAGTTTCAGTTTCCATATCTATACAATGGGCATAATAGCAGCACCTACTACAGGAGTGACAAAAGGCAATTAGGCGTGAAAACTAGCGGTAAAAAGTTTACCTGCCTTTAAATAAGGCAGCAGGGCCCGTGCTTGGTTTAATGCTCCACTGTCTCCCATCTGAAGTTCTTCACAATGTTTGAACAAGAGGCCACACATTTTCACTCTGCACCAAGCCCTGCAAACCATATAGCTTGTCCCGCTGCCCTCTAAGACTGGTCCCTAGAACCCCCCTGGTCTCTGTCCCCCACTTTCCCTATGCAGATGCCACTCCCTGTGCTTTGAGCACCAGTCCGACACACACAGACACTGCTAGGCTTTAAATGTGCTTTGTCCCCAAAGCGGACACTGGATCAGCGTGACTTATGGGGCTGGGGTGGAAGGACAGGTGAATCAGGTAGGACAGACCCTGGGAGAACTCCCATGAGCCTCTCTGCCCCACGCTGTCAGGGCTGCACTCCTGAAGGCACTGCCACCCTGAAGGATGCAGACCTGCAGGTGTCAACCGAAAGCCACAAAAGTGAGGGACACAGCGCTTCCTACTGGTCACGGCAGCAGCCTCTGCAAAAGTGATCCCTCCTGTAAGCTGCTGGGCTGTGGTCAGAGGCCACCAGAGGCAGGGGTTTCGGGAAGACCCTGGCCCAGACCTGACCCAACTCTCAAACCTGGGTCTCCTCCTTGGTGGTGCTGTCAGCACACAAACCCATGCGCATCCCCACCCAAGACCCTATACCCTGATGATCTGTATTGTATTTTAATGTATATGTGAACATACTGAAAATAATTTTTTTTCTTGTTTTTGTTTTGCGTTTAGCCTTTATGTGCTAGGGTCACGTGAAAGACTTTGTAAGGAAGATTTAAATTCTCCAGCAAGGTTTAATTTGTTAAATATTTGTAAATATTCCAAAGCAGGCTGTCTTGTGGTTTTGGTCAGCCTTCCGGCTACAACACTGGGCGGAGGAGCTTCTCATGGCTTGGCTGGGATTTTCCTGCTTACCTGCTTCATGTCTGCCACAAGCAGGCTTCCCAGAGGGAGCCTGGGAATGTGAAACTGCAGGAAGAAGTACCCTGGATTTCCTACCAAAAGGGCTTGGAAAGCCTGGGCTGCAGCCTCACCCCCCGAAAGGCCACCCCAGAACCTCATTTCCACTGCTCCCCTGGGTGTGGACATGTCCAATCCTCTTTTGTCTTTCTTTTTTTTAAAGATTTTTATTTATTTATTTGAGAGTTAGAGTTACAGAGAGAGGGAGAGACAGAGAGAAAGATCATCCATCTGCTGGTTCACTCCCCAAGTGGCTGCAATGGCCAGAGCTGATCTGATCCAAAGCCAAGGGCCAGAGCTTCCCATGGGTCTCCCATGTGGGTACAGAGGCCCAGTGGGCCATCTTCCACTGCTTTTCCAGGCCATAGCAGAGAGCTGGATCAGAAGAGGAGCAGCCAGGACTTGAACTGGCGCCTATATGGGATGCCAGTGTTGCAGATGGAGGCCCAGCCCACTACGCCACAGCACCGGCCACATCCACCCTCTGATTCATTTTTCTACTGACAGGGCAGGATCAAGAGCCAGCAGCAATTTCAATAAGTAACTGACGTTTTGTCACTTCCTAAAGCCATCATTCCACCCCCTTATGTCGCTATTCTTAAACATCCTTGAAGTAAAATTATCTTTAGCATTTGAGAGCCTGTGTTTGTGTGGACAGTTGCAAAAAAAGGTGCACGCTTTCAGCGCCTTCTACCTCCATGAAGGGCACCAGTCTCCATACCGTTGCACCAGGAGTCTCCCGACACCTCCCTCCCTGCAGCCCCATGTCGCCCAACACCGCCAAGTTTACCTCTCAAGGAACTCCCGCCCTCCCTCTCGCCTCTGTCCCTCTCTTCCGCACCCCTCACAAGCTGCCAGCAGCCTTCCTGTGGGGTCCTGCAGCGGCCTCTAAATCTGTCTCCTCACATTGCCTCCTGCCCCCTTCCAATCTGTTCATTCCACACGCAGAACGAATGGTCTTTTAGAAAGACAATTCTGATCACGTGTTTCCTGTCTAAAATCCTTCCGTGCCTTCCTGCCCAGGGGGCTCAGAACGAAGACCCACATGTGCAGCATGGCCCACAGTCTCCTCTCAGGCTCTTGGAAGCCTCACCCTGCCCCTGGCTGCGCCTCCCCACTGCTGTTCCCCACCTTTGCCCGCCCTCTGCGGCTGTGGTTTAGGGGTTACAGCCAAGTCAGATCGACAGGCTTCCAATTCCCAGCTGTAGCACATTTTTACAAAACTGCACCTCAGTCTCCTCATCTGTGCAATGGAGGCACTGAGAGCAGCTGGAGCTCTAGGTGCAGGTGCGACAAAGCATACAGCGCACCGAGGACCCGCACCTTGTGTGGCCCCAGCCACGCCAGCCGTGCCACGACTCATCCTCAGTCTCAGCGCAGCCATCCTTCCGTGGCGAGGCTGTCCCCCCCTGCAGACACCCCACCCCACCCCCACCGACCCCCGGGGTCAGGTGCCCAATCCTCCAAGTGCTCCCGGCTTCCTGCCCCTCCCTTCCCCAGCCCGCAGCCCAGGGCGGGTATGTCACCCTCTGTCCGGCGCCCTCAGCCCCACCAGGGTGGAAACACTGCCTGTTTGCTCCACATCCCACCTCGGCGGCGCCTCGTCCAGTTTCTCAAAATAAACATTGCCTTTTCTGGTGCGGTGGGGGGTGTGGGTAAGGGACAGGGTGCGAGCATGCTGTCACCATATATGGAGCCGGACAAGTGGAAGGCAAGAAAAGTCATGAGAAAGGCGCCCTGGGGAAAGCTCCTGGGCTGACACAATGTTGTGTTGCTGGTTGCTCGGGGAGCCGGAGTGAGGCTCTAAGCCAGCCCCAGGCCTGGCCCCTGGGCTGCAGCGCTGCTGCGCCTGGTGCTTCCGGGTGGGGGTTATGGAGACGCCCCCAGCATGTCCAGCCTGGCTACAGTATCAAGTCCTTTCAATTTCCACCGCTCCATTACAGAATGCTAAGTATGAACTCGCCTCTGCATGGAGCAGGAGGGAGCTGCGGTGATGTGGTGGGGAAAGTCCTGTATCATGGGCTAGGACGACTGGATTCAAGTCCCAGCATGGCCATGAGTCTGTGTCACCAGGTGCCGTGGGCCTTCTGGAACACGGAACCTGGGGCCAGATGCTGGGGGTCCAGCAAGCTGCCCCACCCCCTGCTGGGAGCCCACCCTGCACACACACTGCTGGACCTACCCAAGCTGGGTCTTGGGCTATGGAGACAGGTGGGTTGCACAGTGCTGGGCACCACAGCTGTAGGTTAGAGGAGCCAGGGTCAGGCTGGCATCAATGCCAGGCAGGGCCACACCGTGGCTGGATTTGGGGAGTGAGCTGCCAGCCTTGGAGAAGGAACATGTTTCTAGAGAGGAGATCGAGGCAGAGACAGGCACGTGGCCAGGGACAGAGACAGAGGGAGGAGTCTCCCGGTAGCTCTGAGCCTCTGTGAAGCCCGCTTGTGGGGTGCCAGGAATGTCCCTGCGTTCCTTCCCCAGTAACCAAATGCCTGCTGACCAGGACGTCTTCTCCTGGTGGGTGTCGATCAGACAAGACCCCCACCAATCAGAACAGCCTGCTCAAGGCAGCTTCCTTATTCTTAGAGACCTCTGACCTCATGGAAAGCCCAGCAGGCCACGAGATAGACCACGTGGGAAGGGTTTGCATGGCACAGAGGAGGACGCTGAGACCCAGAGAGGGAAGCAGACTCACTCAGGTCACCAGGGAGTTAGTGACAACCACGGGGAAGGCAGAGCTCTGCCTGCTCCTGCAGCCCACGGCTCCCCCAGTGCCCCCAGTGCCCCCTCTGCCCCAGGAAGTCAGAGCTGTTTGCAGAATTCTGCTTCGGGACAGTCTTTGCCCAGCACCGGAGGCCCACGGGGATCAGGAGTTGAGGGCGTGGGTGTGGGCACAGCCCTCACAGGAAAGCAATGCAGACCCCTCGGCAAGAGCCCAGAGAGTGTGAGTGAGCTCAATGGGGAGGGGAATGGCAGGCAGAGGCCTGTAGGGGGCTGGCCTGGGACTAAGGCACTGGACACAGCTGCCCGAAGAGTTCCCAGACTACGAGTGGCACAGCAAAGCTGAGCCCAGGGAGGAGACCACCAGAAAAACCAACCTGAAAATCAGAGGGGCATGGCGAGGGGAGTGAGGCGACTTCCGGAGAATTATCCAAAGGCCCCCTAGTTCTGTTATGGATGGCTCAGGAGAAAAACAAGGTGCCGTTCCTACAGCAAAAAGTCACACATTGGGAACATGTGTTACGACACGATGAAACCCATCGTCCTGGGGGTTAGTTACCTCCTTAACCTCCCTACAAGGCTGGGCAAGGCATAGAGCAAGCTCTCCCTAGAGACCAATGAGTGCTTGCTCTGAACGGGGGGCTGGTTAGCTTTCAGCATTATTATTATCCTATTTTACAGATGAGCAACTGAGACTTTAGAATCCAAGGTCGTTCAGCCAGTACCAGGTAGTCCTAGGGTGAGAAATCTAGGCAACTTGGCTCCAGAACAGCTGACCTCACCTGTGCACTGTAACTGATGTTCCTCCGACTCATCTCAGGATAGGACTAAGGCAGAGTACATGGGATGGAAGGGTCTACACCATTGCACAGAGCCTGCGGATCTAGAAGAGGACCCGGGAGCTGGTGTTGGGGTAAAGTAGGTTAAGTCACGGCTTGTGACACCTGCATGCCATATCCAAGTGTCAATTTGAATTTTGGTTGCTACACTCCAATCCAGCTTCCTGCTAATGTGCTTGGGAGGATGGAGGAAAAATGGCCCAAGGTGCTTGGGTCCCTGCCACCCATGTGAGAGACCAAATTCCTGGCTCCTAGCTTCAGCTTAGCACATGCATGACTGTTACAGTCATTTGAGGAGTGTACCAATGGGTTGAACATTCTCTCTTTCTCTGCCTTTCAAATAAATAAATACAAATTTTTAAAAATAAATAAGAGAAGGTGCCGGCACCGCAGTTCACTTGGTTAATCCTTCGCCTGTGGCACCGGCATCCCAATGTGGGCGCCAGTTCTAGTCCCGGTTGCTCCTCTTCCAGTCCAGCTCTCTTCTGTGGCCCGGGAAGGCAGTGGAGGATGGCCCAGGTGCTTGGGCCCTGCACCCGCATGGGAGACCAGGAGGAAGCACCTGGCTCCCGGCTTCGGATCAGCGCAGCTCCGGCCATATCGGCCATTTGGGGGTGAACCAACGGAAGGAAGACCCTTCTCTCTCTCTCTCTCTCTCTCTCTCTCTCTCACTGTCTAACTCTGTCAAAAAAATTTTTAAAAATAAATAAGAGAAGCTGACAAAGAGATAGCATAAAACAGAATCAGAGCAGTCTCACTCATGAATGCAAACTCTGTAGCATATCCATGCAAACCATGGAAAGACTTTACCTTATGCACCCTTGCCAAGGAGCCTGACAGATGTGGTTCTAAGGTTCAAAACCAAACCTGTGAGGGGCCGGTGCTGTGCTGTAGCGGGTGAAGCTGCCGCCTACAGTGCCGGCATCCCAAATGGGTACCAGTTTGAGTCCCTGCTGCTCTACTTCCGATCCAGCTCTCTGCTATGGCCTGGGATAGCAGTAGAAGATGGCCCAAGTCCTTGGGCTCCTGTACCTGCGTGGGAGACCCGGAAGAAGCTCCTGGCTCCTGGCTTCAGATTGGTAGCCATTGCAGCCAATAGGGGGTGAACCAGCAGATGGAAGACCTCCCCCCCCCCCCTCTCTCTCTCTCTGCCTCTCCTTCTCTATCTGTGTATAACTCTGACTTTCAAATAAATAAATAAATCTTTAAAAAAAAAAAAGAGTCTGAGAGGGCAAGCGACAGCGCTGGGAACTCTGGACACGTGCTGTGTGCAGTCTCCCTCCTGCTCCAGGCTTCGGTTTCCCTACCAGCAGTGCAGGCAGCTGAGCTCTCCTTGCCCACTCTCTGTTTCCAGATGATTCTCACGGTGCATCTGAATTCTGCCCACAGAGGAAAGGCTTATTTAAGCTTCAGCTTACATAATTTAGCAGCTGGCACATGGTAGGCCCTCAGTAAATGTCCCAGAGTAATTTAAGCGATGCCTCAGGCATGTAGTCTCTCATCATATCTGTTGTTTGGCCCCATAACTTCCTAATACTCGATGAGTCATGGGGGCTGTGGGAAGGCCTGTGGTTTATGAAAAATATTTCAGGGATCAAATCCCAACCAGGGGGCATGAAATCCCTGGGAGGCAGAGCCCAAAACGTCATTGAGGCTGACAAAGAGATAGCACAAAATAGAACCAGGCCAATCTCCCTCATGAATATAAATGTGAGAACGCTAGACAAAATGCCAGCAAATTGAATTCAACGGTATATTAAAAGAATAATTTACCACAACCAAGTAGGGCTTAGCGAACAACGCAAAGCTGTTTTAATATTAGTAAATCTGTTTATGGAATACATCGATGGGTCAAATAAGAGATGCCACATGACTGTCTCAACAGGAGCAGGAAAATCATTTGTGAGGATCCAGGGTTGATCCCTAAAGGGTGCGTTCTCCAACACACTGGGAAGAGACGCTGTAAGTGAACAGTCACGGGCTGGTTTTGGGGGGCACGTGCTGCGTTTGGGGAATTCCCTACTTTCTGAGTTTTAGGGAGCAGCAGAGCTACCTTCCATTGTAGACATGGAGATAATGCCCAGTGCCCACCCTTGTACCACAGTGAGGCGCTTGGCCTTAGCTAGGGGGTGGGACAATGAAGCCAAGCAGCACACAGTTGGTTTGGTGGTGCTGGTGGGCCCAGTTACACCAGTTTCCAGGACACAGTCACAGAAGCACAAGTAGCTGTATCCAGGCTCCACGACGACCTCCAGACACAGCACCCCATATCCAAGCACGGCCTCAGCAAGGCAGGCGAGTGCAGCAGGAGTGCCTGTTCAAGTCCTGGCTCCTCTGCTTCCCAGCCGGCTCCCTGATAATGTGTCTGGGGGGCGACAGATGATGGTCCAAGTACTTGAACCCAGGTGACCCACGTGGGTGACCAGGAGGGAGTTCCAGGCTCCGGGCTTTGGCCTGGCCCAGCCCTGGTTGTTGTGGCCATTTGGAGAGTAAACCAGTAGAGGAAAGATCCCTCTTTCTCACTCTCGCTCTCTGACACTCTGCCTGCCAAATGACCTTGTTGGCATCCATCCCTCCCTGTCCTGGACGGGATGCCAGATTCCCAGGCTCCCTCTGCTCCTGACTTCCAGGGGGTCCTTTCTCTGAGTTATCCAGAATCCTGTCAATCAATTCCTTTTCTGCCGGAGTCAGCTAGCCTAAGTTTCTGTTGCTAGCAGCTAAGAAATCTTAATGACAGAGAAGGCTATTTTTTTTACGTGATAAGGAATGTCTTTTTTTTTCCAAATCTGAGGCCAAAATAAGACATTAATAATGAAATACCTATTAAAAGAAAGAGCAAAACAAGAATACTGCCAATACCAATGTTATTTTTTGCTTGTGTATCTATCTCTTTTTAAAGGTCATGGTTCTTGAGTTATAATTTGCACACACTAAATTGTATTCCCTTAGTCTATACAAGTTTGAGAAATATGCAGTTATTTAAGCACCAGTATCCAACATAGGGAGCATTTCCATTAACCCCAGAAAGCTCTCTCACGCGCCCTTCTGGTTCGTTCACTCTCCCTTCCCGGCCTGGATGGGTCTGCTCACTTCCCTCGTGGTCCAGCCCCTCCTGGACTGTCACATGAGTACAGTCATGCAGGCCTTTGGGTCCTGCTTCTTCCACCCCACGTGCCCTTGCTGAGGCTCGTGATGTCACCGCACGAATGCGATTCTGCTGTCTGAATCTTCCACTGTTCATGTATCCATTCAGTGAAGGTCGGGCATTGGGGTTGACTGCAATTTTAACTAACAGGGATCAGGCTGCTGTAGAAGATTGTGTGCAGGTTTCCATTGCAACACGTATTTTAAAACGTTTCTTGGGTAGATACTCAAAGGCACGAATGGTGAGTCACACAAAACGAAGGCTTAACCTTATGAGGATCTGTCGGGCTCCTTTCCAAAGCGGCTGCATCGTGTTCCATTCGCAGCGGCACAGTGTGGGAGCCGGGGCTGCTCAGACTCCTCACCAGTACTTGGTGCTGCCTGTAATCAGCCTTTTCGTTTTAGCCCTCTCACATACGGGCAACAGCTGCTCCACTGGACAGTTTTCACTGACATGGAATGGTCATGCATTTTTATGGATTAACATCCAAGATTTCAGCACCTGTACACAGATTTGGGTTTGTTTGCGTTCTTATTTCTCCACTAACTGGTAATGGTAAGCATTTTTTCATGTATCTGTTTGCCACCAATATATTCTGTTTGGTGAGGCGTCTGTTCAACTTGATTATGTGACTGCTTACCTCATTATTACTGGGGTGAAGAATCATGAATGATTCTTCATGAATTCTGAATATGAATTCTCTGTCAGATTTGTGTCTTGAAACTACTTTCTCCCAATGTATGGCTTGTTTTTGCATTTTCTTGAGGGTGCTTTCAAAAAGTAGATGTTTTGAATCTGATAAAGTCTAATTTATCATTTTTCTTTCCATGATTCATGCTTTTTGTGGCCTAAGAAATTGTTGCCTAACTGCAACAATTTTTAAATTTTTTTAAACAACTTCTAAATTTTTTGGGTTTCAGTTCCTCAGGAGTCTGTAATGCATTTTGAGTTAATTTGTGCATATGTGTGAGAAAGGGCCAGTGTTCATTTTTCTTGCATAGGAATGTAAAAGTTTCCCAGGAACTATTATTATTTAATATCGTTGTAGACATTCTGGTTGCCCAATGAGATACAAAGTATAAGAAATAGGTATAATTATTGCAAAGGAGAAGGAAAATCACCATTATTTATTTATTTTCACTTTTTTTTTATTTGCTTGACAGGTAGAGATATAGATAGTGTGAGAGAGAAAAAGAGAAAAGTGTTCCTTCCGTTGGTTCACCCCCCAAATGGCAGCTAGGGCCGGCGCTGTGCCGATCCAAAGCCAGGAGCCGGGTGGCTCCTCCTGGTCTCCCATGTGGGTGCAGGGCCCAAGCACCTGGGCCATCTTCCACTGCCTTCCTGGGCCACAGTAGAGAGCTCGACTAGAAGAGGAGCATTCGGGACTAGAACCCCGCGCCCATGTGGGATGCCAGCGCTGCAGAGGGAGGATTAACCAAGTGAGCCACAGTGCCAGCCCCAAATCATCATTATTTAAAGTCAATATAATTTCTTACCCAGGAAATTCAAGAAAATCCATGAAAACAAAGTATTAGTAAGAATTCAGTAAAGTGACTTTGTTACAAAATGAACATACAAAAAGTCAATAATTTTCCTATTTAAACACAATCATTTAAAAGATGTAACAGAAAAGTAAAGAATCGCAATCACAAGAGCAGCAGAAGACAAAAATACCTACAAATAATCTTAACAAAGAGCATTCAGGGCCTATCTGATGAAAATCAGAAAGCTTGATTGAAGACATAAAAGAAGACAACTAAATATAGATGTGCCAGTCTCTTAGATGGAAAAACCCAACAGGGTAAAGATGCTAATTTTTCCAAATAAACTTGTAATATTGGATTAGGGGGGAGGAATATGACAACATGATTTTTAGATTCATCTGGAAGAGTGAAAAGAAAATAGGTAGGAAAACGAGCAGTGACAGGAGCTGCTCCACCAGACAGGAGGGTGCTTTATAGAGAGATCATCATTACAATACTGTATTAAGGGTCCCAAACAGATGGATCTATATGCTAGAATGGATACATTGATCTGAAACACAGCCTGACACATATTAAAAGTTCAGGGATTGGGGCGCCAGATTCTTTCCCGGTTACCCCTCTTCCAGGCCAGCTCTCTGATGTGGCCAGGGAGTGCAGTGGAGGATGGCCCAAGTCCTTGGGCCCTGCACCCCATGGGAGACCAGGAGAAGCACCTGGCTCCCGCCATCGGATCAGCACAGTGTGGCAGCTGCAGCGCACCAGCCGTGGTGGCCATTGGAGGGTGAACCAATGGCAAAAGGAAGACCTTTCCCTCTGTCTCTCTCTCTCACTGTCCACTCTGCCTGTCAAAAAAAAAAAAAAAAAAAAAAAGTTCAGGGATGATAGCAAGCATCCCTAACCATGTGGAATTGGAATTTATTGCAGGATTTATTGCAAGGATGGGAGAAAGGAGACTACTTCAGAGGTTGATGAAATAGCCCCAGACAAGTAAGATGGCAGAGAAGGTCCCAGGCTCCTAAGGCAGAGCTGTTCCTATGGGAGCCCCTACAGGGAGCAGGGCACCCCAGGCTGGTGGGCAGGTATGCAGGGCGGTTGGGAACATGGGTACTCTCTGCTGACAAAGCTGAACACCACGGCAGCTGGCAAAGGGAGAAGATATAAATGGCCCATTGCCACTTCCATTGGCCACACAACAAAGGGTGAGCTTGGGACTCAGGTCGTCTATCAACAACAAACACAGGATGTAAGGAACAAACCTCTGATGGCAGGAGCCAGGTACTTCTCCTGGTCTCCCATGGGGTGCAGGGTCCAAGCACTTGGGCCATCCTCCACTGCACTCCCTGGCCACAGCAGAGAGCTGGACTGGAAGAGGGGCAACCGGGACAGAATCCGGCGCCCCGACCGGGACTAGAACCCGGTGTGCCTGCGCGTGCAATTAGCCTAGTGAGCCACGGCACCGGCCCAAACCGCACTTTTTAAGCACATGTAGGTTCTCAGCTCTGGATACATTTGCTAACACAAGATGAAAGTCTACCAAACAATAATGCAGGTGGCCACAGAAACACTACCAGTAGCACACGCTGACAGATTGAAAGGGGAAGCCAAGAAGCGGGATGAGTATCAGAGTTTGGGCCTGAGCAGCCAGGTGGATGTTATTTACCAACCTAGGAAGGACGGGAGGATAAACAGGTTCACTGGGTAGAATGGAAACTTTTACTTTGGGCATGCTAAGTGTCACTATCTAAGAGGAGAGGTCAGGGAGTTGGAGCAGTCTGGGGCTCTCACGGAGGGTCACGTGTAGATCCACAGACAGGACACTCATCAGCTCATAGGGACAGGTTTTATGTGTGGATCTGCTTGAGGTCACCTAGGGAGAGAGTGTCCCCGTAGTGCAGGGGCTCTCCAAGGTGGAGACAGCAGTGAAGGCAGAAGCATTCGGCAGGAGGATTGCAAAGGAGTTGTGGATGGTGTGGAAGAAAACCAGGTGTCCCAGGAGTCAAGGGCAAAGGGTGTTTGAAGGAGGCCGGCATGCCAAACTGAGCCTAATGGTGCTGGGAATTTGCATGAGACAAGAACAAAGCTTGGTGAAAGCTACACAGGGGATGAGCTCTGGGAAGCACAGCGCTAGGTTTTGGAGAGGAAGAGATGAGTAAGATACATGCTTTGCCCTTTAGGGAATCACAGGCTGGGGAGGAAGGCAGATCTGGGAATAACTCACTGCAGTACCGAGTGGTGAATCTTAGAACAGAGAAACATTTTCCTAAATGTGTTCCACTGCACACTATTTCAGGGAGATGTTAATCCGGGCTCTAAAACCCAAGTGTTCCGAGACCAAATAAAACTGGGAAATGCTGCAGACAAATCCTCATCTCAGAGATTCTCAGAATACACCAACATTGAAAGGTTCCGGGAAATGCTGGAGTAAAGAAATCTGACTAACTTTGCTTCACGGTTAAACAATATATATATATTTATACACACACACACACACACACACATATATATATATATTCTCTACTAAAGCATATATATATAGAGAGAGAATTTGTGTTGTGTTGTATCCATCAACCTCCTCCAGACCAGAAGGGTTTTTTCTTAACTCCCATTTGGGAAGCATCTAACATAATGCATTAACGCTTTGGGAGAGTCCTAGGAATGGTGTGATGTTTTTGCCTGGGGAAATCTACCAGGTGGTAGAAGCTACTGGAGCTGGCAGCCCTCTGGGGCCTGCAACTTGTTCCTTCCCAGGTCAGGATTCCAAGAACTTGATGAAGACTTTTTGATGGATCAAAGCCCTGCAATATCACATGTGTTCCACAGGGCCAAGCTCATGGGCAGACGTGAAACATCAAACCCCCAGTTGCATTTGACCTTGCTGTCAAGTGGGAGACACAGGGAATGCAGTCAGCCTTCTACATCCACAGGCTCAACCAACCACAGATCCAAAACAGCAGGTAAAGGGGGCGGGCACTTCGTCCAGCGGTCAACACCGGAGGGCCTGGCTTCACTTCCCAGCTCCAGCTCCCGACTGCAGCTTCCAGCCAAATAGCCAGCCTGGGCTCAAGTATTGGGGCTCCTGTCACCGAGACAGGGCACCTGCATTGTGTTCCTGGCTCCTGGCTTTAGCCCTAGACCACTTCCAGCCATTGCAGACATTTAAGGGGTGAACCTGTGTATGGGAAATAACTCTCCCTCACTCTCTCATCTTCCTCACTCCTTTTCTGCTTCTCACATAAAAAAACACTTGGAAAAAACTGCATCTGCACTAAACGTGTACAGATTTTTGCTTGTCATCCCCTAAATAATACACTGTAACAGCAATTTACATACCATTTACATTGTATTGTATTATTTAAAATATACAGGAGGATTGCAGGTGTATCTCTTTCATATGCTGATTTCGTCTTCTTTGTGTATATTCCCAGGAGTGGAGCAGCTAGTCCTATGGTAGCTCTACTCTCAGTTTTGTGAGAATCTCCATACTGTTTTCCATAATGATTGTGCCACTTTGCACTGCCCCCAACAGTATATTAGGGTGTCCTTTTCTCTACATTTGTTATATTTTGATTTTTGGATAATAAAAATCCAAAGGAAATATAATCAACATATGAAAGATACCTGCACTCTCATGTTTTCAAAGTGGCTCAAGTCACAATAGCACACAGATGGAATCAACCTAGATGCCCATCAACTGATGGCTGGATAAAAATATGGAATATTTCTCAGTCATAAGAAAGAATGAAATCCTAACATTTGCCACAAAATGGGTGCAACTGGAAATCATTATGCTGAATGAAATAAACCAAACCCAGAAAGACAAACAACACATATTTTTTCTTATTTGTGGAAGTTAACATACAGTATAAAAATTGAAAAAAAAGTATAGATGTCATACTATTTTGGTATTTGGTTATAAATATTGCTTCACTGAATCATACATGACCATATAATCTTCTTTCCTCATGTTAAAAAATAAAGAAATGGCAAGCAGGGAGTAGAGAGGACTTGGGGTACTAGTAACGTTTTGTTCTTTTTTAAAGATTTATTTGAA
Source organism: Oryctolagus cuniculus (assembly GCF_964237555.1). Lineage (NCBI taxonomy): Eukaryota > Metazoa > Chordata > Mammalia > Lagomorpha > Leporidae > Oryctolagus > Oryctolagus cuniculus. The sequence continues at coordinate 55,040,364 of NC_091432.1, forward strand.
AGTTTCACCTGCTGATTCACACCCCAAATGGCTGCAACAAGTAAGGCGGGGCCAGGCCAAAGCCATGGGCCAGGAGCTTCCTTCAGGTCTCCCATGTGGGTGCAGGGGCCCAAGGACTTGGGCCATCCTCCGCTGCTTTCCCAGGAGCATTAGTAAGGAGCTGGATTGGGAGTGGAGAAGCTGGGACTCGAACCGGTGCCCATATTGGATGCAGGCAATGCAGGCAGAGGTTTAACCTTCTATGCCATTGTGCCTGCCCCTAATGTTTTGTTCTTAATTTGTGTGTTGGTTATGAGTGTGCTTTGAGGACAAAAATTCATGTATCTGTATACTTATGTGCATTTCTTGGTATAAAACATTTAAATAAAATATACAGGAGGATGTGCAAAATGGGGAGGGAGGCTCTCTATACCGGCATAAGAATTGCATTGTTAACATCCCTCAGAAAGCACAGGAGAGACCCTTTCGTCGCCAGCTAGTCTGCTGGCACAATCCATGGCAGCGGCAAGTGTCTTTAGTGCTGAAGGCCACAGGACGCTCTGCAAAACAAATACCACGCAGCCTAATAGAACAGCGCGTATGTGGGGCACTCACAAGGCTGAGACAGCCGGGGGCCCAGGGGAGCAGGAACTTGCCCAGGCCCCTCCCCGCCTAGGGTGGAGCTGGGACTGAGAACTGTCAGGGTGCAGCGCCCACTGCAGGGCCCTTGCTGCTCTGATCTGGGCTTGGGAGACTGACATGTCCCACTCTGGGGTCCTGTCCAGACAACCTTGGCTGGTCTGGTTCCCCTGGAGTTCAGGAAAACCAGTGCCAGCTCTACAGCAGACACGGCCCCACACTGAGGGCCCACCTGGGCCTGGCAGGGTGACCAGGGGCTGGATGCTCCCGCCACCAAGTGCCCCACATCCTGTGGCCCAGCAGCAGGGGTGATGGGAAAGGCTGTCCCTAGACTCCCAATGGTCCCCATACCCCAAGACACAGTGGCTGAGCCCGTGGACCTGCATTCCCAGGGCAACGGCTCACACACTGCAGCACGCCTGAGAGGTCTGGCTCCTCATTAATTTGGCAATTTCCCCAGAGGTAGAAAAATTAGGGGAAATTAAATCACCAGCTGGCTCCCCAGCAGTTTCAGATCTTCTTCAATTTTTCCCTGACAACTAAGGCACCGCAGGCCACAGAGACCCCATTAATACTTCGCTGCACAAAACGCATGCCACTGAACAAAACCCAATTCATTAGTCCATAGCTCTGGGATCACAGGTGCTCCCTGGAGTGTCCTCTCTAGGGCAGGCAGGACTGGCAAGGGCAGCAAGTTCTGGCTCCCACACTGGTCGGGAGCACGAAGAACAGGGGTGTGACCCTGCGGAGTCTGCCTGGGGGCTGGGAAACGCAGATCATGACATCCAGGAGCCGGACCAGACCGGGCATGGCTGGAGCAGGTGCCAGAACCTTTTGGGTGGGCTGCGGCCACAGGAGACCGGAGAGCACAGGCACTTCCATCTTATCTGCCACAGCGTGGCCCCAAGCAATGTCCAGGAGGCGAGCATGGTTGGGAGAGCGTTTTGGAAGGGGTGGGAACGAGGGGCTGGAGTTCAGCACAGGTAAACTGAAACCTATAGGAGGAAATGCCAAGATGAGGGTAGGAAATTTGAGCAGCTCTTTTGTTTTTTGTTTTGCTGAGAAAACTGTCAAGAAACCGTTGTTCCCTTCAGGGCTGAAGAAGTTGGATCTTCCCTCAAGGCGTCAGTAGTTTGGCTGTGGGAAGAAAGAATCCCCAGGGCATGGGAAGCGATGCTCCCACTACCGAGACACCACGATGTGCCATCCGTCAGCACTGCTCTTCTCAGGACTCCTGCAGAACACAGGATCCCTGCTTTAAAGGGTTGTGTGGTCACTGCCTAATGAGGTCTAGGGAAAAAATTATTCTCTTTGGAGCTGGGAATGTTTTGCCAAAGAATCCAATCAATAACAGAAGTGAGATGTGTGGAGTGACACAGAGAGACCTGAGACTAACGAGGCAGTGTAGGAGGCACCACCAGGCCCCGCAGGATCTCAGCTGAACACCTCAGTCCCTCAAAGGCCACGAGGTCTCCCCAATTCTAAGTCCCCCTGATGCTGCTCTTGATCAACACCTGCCTCTGCTCCCACACACTGTACACAGCTCCCGTGGCAGCCCCGGTCCTGACGCCAGGTCACTTCTGGTCTGAAGAGTTGATCAACAGTTGGCTGGAGTCCCCATGTTATGGATGGATAAGACTTGTCTCTCCTGAACTCATGTGGATGTTTGCACTCTGGGGTCCTAATTCTAATGGTTGATGGATTAAAGGAGGAGACTTGATCCAGCTGTGGCATCTGAGAGCTGGGCCTGGGGGCAGGTCTTTGGGTCGCTGGGAGCATGCCCTGGGAGGGTGACTCTCACGAGGGGTTGATTGTTTGAGTTGTTTCCTCTGCTCCCTGGCTCGCCCTATGACTGTCCTCCGTGCCCATCATCACCAGCCTCCACCAGATGCCTCTCCTGTGCTGGAAGCTGAAATAAACGTTTCCTTCCCAAGAAAGTTCTCTGGGTGTTTTAGTTAAACAAACAGCAGACTAAAACATCCTGTGTTGCTACATCCAGATTCTTTAGAACCTGATTGGCCACTGGCAGTGGAGTCGCTGGCTGGCACTGGCGAGTCAGTGGATGGTTCATTACTCAATAGGACATTCACCAGGAGGCGGATCAGCTACTCACCGAGCACTGCCAGGAAGGGTCTACCACATGACGCTTGCACCGGCCCTTCTGGAGCTGGGTGTAGAGCAGATGTTGAAGCGTAAAAAGAGGCCGCTTTAACAAGTTCATGGAAAGTGGAATTTGATGTAAAAGAAATTTTTTTTTGAAATCCAGGCACAGAGTTTTCATAGTATGTCTTCTTTTTTGGAAGATCCCCTCATAGAACAGAACTGGATAGATGATTGCCATCAGAAACGCAGACTTGTTACAAGAACTCATGGTCCCCCTCCACATGCACACAAAATGTCCACACCCTAATCCCCAGGCCTTGTGAATATATTTCCTTCATGACTATAGGGACTTTGCAGATGAATTCGGGGTGTTGAAATGGGGGTAATATTGTATGCTAGGCAGATGGGCCCAACATGCTCATGGCATCCTCTTAAGAGGAAGACAGAGTCTAGGGCAGTGGTAGAAAATGTGCCGAAAGAAGCCAGAGTGAGATGATGGAAGCCAGAGGCTGGAACAACATGCAGAAGTGGGCACAGGCGAGGGCTTCGTGGTGGCCCCTGGGAGCTGAAAGGGCAGGGAGGGGATCCCTCCCAGGAGCCTCGGAAGGAACGCGGCCCCACACAACCTTGCTTTCCGAGTCATGCCCCAACACTGTAATAGAGGAAGCGGGCGTTGTGCGAGCCACTAAGTGCGTGGTCACTGGTTACAGCAGCAACAGGAAGTGACCCCAGCCTGGAACCATGGGATGTCATTGTCCTAACTCTACCTGCACCCTGGGCTCCAAGGCTTCTCTGTGTGCACTGTGGATCCAGGGCTTTGCACGGGGAACCTGCAAGCAGCTCATTACCACTCGGGCTGCAGCCTGAACTCCAGCTCACCCTGCTCTGTTGTTGCATCTCCACTTCCCAAAAGCGAGGACTTGATGGAGCAGGTTCCTGACTGTCTAATTTAGAACTCTCACTGAATGCTGATGAGCACATCTGATGGGTTTCACACCAATACACCTCCGTAGGGGGTGACTCCTCCTATACAAAGGGCCTGGTCCCATCAGCCCTGGCCGGGGAAGCCAGGGGACCCACAGAACAAAGGCACAGAAAGTTTTAAGGAGAGAGCAGGCTTGGCTATTTGTGAGGATCGGCCAAGGATACCTCCTGCAGCCGGCGGGGTTGAACCTGGAGAAGGTTAGGAAACAATTTGCGGAAGAAAGGCCCTTACTGACCTCCTTATGCCAGCTTTGATACTGCAGTGTGATGGCTCATGGTGGCAGAGCTGTGGGGCTAAAGGCGCGGGGCTCCTTCCCCTGGGGTCCTTTCATCACGCAGCTGAAGGCGGTCCTGCCTCCTGCATCTCCCGCCCTGCCCTTGCCCGGCAACTTGACCTGAAGGACAGCACCGCGTGGCCAGGAGCAGTATTTTTAGGAGTTTAAAGAAAAGGCAGAGAGTCTGTTAAAGGCAATGTCAGGTTCCAGGCGTGAAAGAGATGCAGCGTTGGAGCTTTTGGAAATCAGGATGGCTTAAGAAGTCAAAGAGACGCTTGAATTACCGCCTTCGGGACTGGAAGAAACCCAAACAATTAGAGTTGTAAAAGGCACAGGCCTCTCGCTTGATGGGTGTTAATATATCCCTGAAGCCAGGCCATGGGCCACCGGGAGCCTGACCTCTGATAAAATCGTTGAGAACCGCATGGAGTGAGCTCCATCCGAAGGCTCCTTGATGATTCTGCTTGAATCAACCAATTCCCGACTTTATTTATCATTAGTCTATTGTAGTTGTTTACGTTGTCTTTGCACAGTATGCTCTATCCAAGACAAGACCGCCCAGAGATCAGTGCTCTTCTGTGTGGTTTGTGAAAGACAAGAGGTTTTTTCATTTTTCTTACGTACTTTCAATGATTTGTCTTTTTTTAAAAAAAGATTTTTATTTATTTATTTGAGAGGTGGAGTTACAGACAGTGAGAGGGAGAGACAGAGAGAAAGGTCTTTCTTCCCTTGGTTCACTCCCCAAATGGCCACAATGGCTGGAGCTGCGCCGATCCAAAGCCAGGAGCCAGGTGCTTCCTCCTGGTCTCCCATGCGTGTGCAGGGGTCCATGCACTTGGGCCATCCTCCACTGCTTTCCCAGGCACACAGCAGAGAGCTGGATCGGAAGTGGGATACTGGCACTGCAGGTGGCGGCTTTACCCGTTACGCCACAGTGCTGGCCCCCAGTGTTTTAAATTAAATTGAAAGTGTAACACAAAACCCTTATAATCCTTTTCCTAAATATTAAATAACAAAAATGGATAAGCCAAAAATGTTCTCTCTCTCTAGACGGCCAAGTTCACTTGCCATATCCTACTTTTTTGTCAGAATAATTAACTGATAAATAACTGAGCATCAGTTTTCTAGCAGAAGCATAGAGGGTCCCTTGGGGGAGGGCTGTGGCCCATTTCGGCTCCTCTCTCCCCGGAGAATGACGGATGAGCTCCCATGGCACAGATCCTCCTCTAGCAAGCTCTGGTCTCCTCAGACGCCAGCGCCCATTGTGAAGATCCAGGAGGGTCACCCCGGGGAGGGCAGCAGCAGGGCCTCACGCACGCCAACCCCCAGCTGAAACAGCTGGCTTCCAGGCGTCTCCCTCAAGGCCCAGGCCCTGCCTCACCGGCTGAGGGCAGCTCTTCCATGAGTGCTGTCAGCACCTTGGGGTGGTGCTGCTGTGCTGAGCGGCCTTGCCAGCAGCTGACCTGGACATAGCAGACCCACAGGTACAGGCTCTCAGGGTCTTTACCACGTGGGAGATGCTTTCCTGAGACCCCCAAATCATCTGATTTGAAAGACCTGAGTGCTTACTCTAGAAAACAGATAATCAGTTATTAATTAATTAATTATTCTGACAAAAAAGGTAGGACATGGCAAATAAACTTGGCCATGTAAGGAGAGAGAATATTTGTGGCATTTCCATTTCAGTTATTTAATCTTTAGGAAAGGAATCATAAGGGTTGTGTTTCCCTTTCAATTAAATTTAAAACACTCTAAAAGTTTAAAGGTAATGATATGTTCTGAGGAATCCGCAGAAAAGTCTACAAAAAGGCTTAGCTGGTGGGGGAATTGCTGTGGCATAGTAGGGTGGGCCACTGCCTGTGGTGCCGGCATCCCATTTGGGTATTGGTTCATGTCCCGGCTGCTCCTCTTCCAATCCAGCTCGCTGCTTGTGGCCCAGGGAAGGCAGTGGAGGATGGCCCAAGTGCTTGAACCTCTGCACCCACGTGGGAGACCCAGAATGAAGCTCCTGGCTTCGAATAGACCTGGCTCTGACCATTGTGGCTATTTAGGGGGTGAACCAGCAAATAGACCTTTCTGTCTCTCTCTCTGTCTGTAGCTCTACCTCTGAAATAAATTTTAAAAAAAGGCTTGGCTGGTAATGAAGAAGTAACTCACACTGCTTCTCCAAGCATGGCTACTTAGAGAATTGGGGAATGGCGGGCACTTGTGGTGAGGAGATAAGCAACGGAGATGGGGCCCGCAGAGCCCAGGGCAGTGCCTGGGGTCCCTGCTGCCATTGGGCACTTCTAGCAGGGGGCTCTGGGGACTTCAAGTTAGGGGGTGGGTTCTATACTAGCTCCACAGTTGGAGCAGTTACAGGCGTCTCTGTGCTATTTTTAAAATGTGGAATTTCAGGGTCAGAGCCGTGGCTCAATAGGCTAATCCTCCGCCTTGCGGTGCCGGCACACCGGGTTCTAGTCCTGGTAGGGGTGCAGGATTCTGTCCCGGTTGCCCCTCTTCCAGGCCAGCTCTCTGCAATGGCCCGTGAGCACAGTGGAGGATGGCCCAAGTGCTTGGGCCCTGCACCCCATGGGAGACCAGGAAAAGCACCTGGCTCCTGCCATTGGATCAGCGCGGTGCACCGGCTGCAGCGCGCCGGCCGCAGCGGGCCGGCCGTGGCGGCCATTGGAGGGTGAACCAACGGCAAAGGAAGACCTTTGTCTCTGTCTCTCTCTCTCACTGTCCACTCTGCCTGTCAAAAAAAAAAAATGTGGAATTTCATTATAGACGCGGCACATGTTTTTCTCAATAATTCCCCCAACAATCAGCAAACTAAATGAAGCTACAGGCTTCAATTTGTCTCCATTCTGTGTTTGTATCAGGTGTGATGATCTCTTACGGGCCAGAAGCTCTGATGGGCAGTTACGTACGATTTTGATGAATTCAGCTGAAAGCAAATTTGTAACCTGCAAGTGGAGAGAGTGTGGTAGATAGGATTTTTATTTTTATTTTTTTGACAGTCAGAGTGGACAGTGAAAGAGAGAGACAGAGAGAAAGGTCTTCCTTTGCCGTTGGTTCACCCTCCAATGGCCGCCGCGGCCGGCACACCGCGCTGATCCGATGGCAGGAGCCAGGAGCCAGGTGCTTTTCCTGGTCTCCCATGGGGTGCAGGGCCCAAGCACCTGGGCCATCCTCCACTACACTCCCTGGCCACAGCAGAGAGCTGGCCTGGAAGAGGGGCAACCGGGACAGAATCCGGCGCCCCGACCGGGACTAGAACCCGGTGTGCCGGCGCCGCAAGGCGGAGGATTAGCCTAGTGAGCCACGGCGCCGGCCGGTAGATAGGATTTTCCAAAGCACGGAGCCTAAAGGGAAAAATAGCATAGAGGGCATCCAGGGTGATGGGAAGGCTGGGAAAATGGAAGTAAGGCCAGGGGTGGGGGCAGGAGCCCAGGCAGGTCGCTGGGCCGGGTGAAATCTGTTGGAATGAAAGCCATGCACCACAGCAGAAATCTCCCAGGGTGAGAAGCCATGGCCATGGTCTTGCTACGTGACCATGGGCAAGTCCCTTTCCTTGCTGGGCCTGTCTCACACCTGAGCAATGAAGGGGTTACGTGTACCTGACTGCCCGGCCAGGGCCCCCCTCCCAGCCCACACTGGGTGCCTCCTGGCCCATCCTACAGCTCACTAGTCAGTCCACCTGAGAGTGCACTCACCAGCATGTTGCACCTAAGACAAGGCCAGTGACAGCCCAGAAGGCATGTCATTCAACAAGTCAGGGGCAGGCTTACGAGGGCTGAGAATGGCTCCAGCCGTGGGGATATTATTGCTTCCATGAAAGCAAGGTAGCAATGCAGAGGCAGGAAGAGCATTACTGTGTGGGTAAAAAGACAATGGATGCAACTGGACACCCAGAGCCAAGAACGTAGATTAAGGATTCAGCCAGACAATGGTCGGGAAGAGAACAGAAGCTGTTACAGACCTCTGCGGCCTGATGAAGAAGCAAATCTGCCCATGTTTATGCAGACAACCGAGGCTGTTAAAGAGGCCCTAACATTGATCAAATGAGGTTTCAATGGCCCCAAAAAGGACTAGGAGGAGACCTGTGGAGGGGGCGGGGCCACAGAAGCTGCAGTGTTTTCCAGGAGACCGTTGAGCAATCAGAAAGATCATGGGCTACTGGAGGCGGCCATCCAAAAAGCTGACTGCAGTGAGGGACGCAGGGATGGAGCTAAAATGCTAAAAGCAGCATTTCCCAACAAGGCTCACTTCAATTTAGTCTTCCCATCTGTGGTGATTTTAAAAATATAGTTCCCAAATTGCCAGGAGCATCAGGGGAGCAGGCGCTGTGGGCAGACACCTGCTCGCCAGCGAGCATTTGGAATGACATTTCTGGATGGGGGTCCTTGTGCCTTTGCGGTTACTCAGGAAAGAGACAGACACAGAATCCCAGAATAGCTGAGCTGGGAGGCCCCTAATGATGACTCCGCTAAACTGCCCACGGAGGGTAAGTGACACATTCAAGGTCACACGGCCTGTGAGTGACGGGCAGGCTCCGTTGTCCAAAGTCCCTGCTCAGGGCTGCAACGTCCCCTGCTGTGAGTGAAAAGAAAAGTCTTGGCATCTACCCTCCAGTTCCTCGGGTGTGAGGTCGCCATAGGTAAAAAGCAGGTGAAAACAGCACAAAGATGGGTAAGTTCAGATCTGAAAAGAAAACTTCTAATACTTAATCTTGCTCGTTGGCTTGTAGAAAGCTGGAAGAACAAAGACTGTCCTTCCAAGGCTGCACCAGAGAAGGAGCCGCAGTGATGGCCAAGGAAGCCAACCACCCAGGCTGGCCGTCTGTCCCACCCCAGTGCCTTAAACCCAGGCTGCGCGGGTGCAGCTTTTCAGGGCCATCAAAGGCAGCAGCAAGCATTGCCCCTGTGCCAGGTGATTGAGCCAGAGCCTGCTCAACTCCTCCTGCCCACTCCGCTTGCTCTGGCCACCCCAGGTCTCGGAGTTTGCACCTGCTCCCCGGTTCCGACCATTTCTTTTGGTCTTTTCAGGTCAGTCATCTAACTCCCACCGCTCACACATGCTTGGTGTCAGGCTCTGTCTTGTTTTAATAACTTCTGTCCTAGTGAGAGACTCTCTGTCTGGCTGCAGCTTCATGAGGCCCTTGAGCCAGCATCACCACCAGATACCTCAAGGACAGAACAATTAGACATTATATCATAAACCCCGAGTTTCCAGTAGGGGGAGGGATGAGGTTATGACCACTCCGCATGTCCCCTCTCTCAGGAATTTGGAGCCATGAGACAGTACAGAAGAACAAGTGAATCGGCTGCTATTGGCAGAGGGCAGCGGGCAGATGGTTCCACACTTGAACGGCACCGTCAGCTGGAGTCCCAGCCTTACCTCTCATTCCTGCCTTTGCCAGTGGGGTTGGGGGTGCGGAAGGCGTGAGTGCGTGCACACACGTGTAGGCCATGAGGAGGGTGGGGAGGGAGAGGATTCAGATCCTCGTTTCCTCCTACTGTACTGCCTACTCCTACCTCCTCCAGTATTGCACCAGTACTCTCAGACCTTAAGGTGTGCAGAGGAAACAGAATGGGCCTGTGTTCATCAGGGCATTTTGGTTGTAAGTGACAGAAATGTAGCTCAAATTCACCAAAGCAAACAGGGACATAGGAGATATTATGTAGGAAGCCCAGGGTGAAACCGGCTTAGGCTTGGCCAGAACCAGGGCTCCGGTGGAGTCCACAAGGCTCGGCCTTCCCCTCTTTCAGCCTGGCTTCCGTCTGGGTCTGACCGGCTGGGGTCAGACGGGGGAGGGCCTTGTGTAAAGCAGCGCTCCTCCCATCACCCTAGCTTCTTCCAGAACCGCCTTAGCCTCTCAGGAACCACAGTCACTTGGTTACTTATAGCAGTGTGAACAGCACCGTAATGGCAGGCACAGCCCCTCTCCCTTCTCCCCCTCCTCTCCCCTGCACCTGCTATCAGGCAGCTGCCTTGGACAGCACCTAAGTGTCCATGTGGGCAAGAACTGACAGCCTAGCAGTTGGGAAGCCTGCCTCTGCCACTGAAGCGCCTGGCCCAGCATTCCTGCTGTGCAGACCCTGGGAAGCAGCCCCAGTGGCTCACGTAACTGGGTTCCTGCCACCCACACAGGAGACCTGGATGGAGCGCCTTGCTCCTGGCTTCACTTCCTGCCCAGCCTAGGCCTTTGCAGGCCTTTGGGGAGTGAACCAGCAGATGAGATCAGTGTCTCTCGCTCTCACTCTCTCTCCTACACACTCCCCCGATACAATTCTAACAAAAGAAGTAGTTCTGTGCTTAAGGCTTTTGGACAGCTTTGACCAAATAGGACAAGCTCTGTATTCAATCTGGAGAAGCGGGTGCTTTGCATTACTTTCTAAACTGTCTGCCAGGAAGCTGGAGTGAAAGGCAGAGGAGTGGCAGGCAGGCAGACAAGACAGACGAGAGGTATGCAGAACCTGCAAGCTCCTGACCCAGGCCCGCCCGACAGATTGCTGCTGGCCAGGCACTGCGTGGAAGGGGCACAGTAATTAAAATAAGAAATGAGAGGCCCTTGATTGGTTATTGTACCCAGGGCCTTAAACATGATGGAAAGGTGGGCTGGCTCTGCCATGGGCTAGACCCAGAAGTAATTACCAGGATAGTTTGCAGATTATTGAATAAGTCTCTGTAACGGGCACATTGATTTATATAAGACCTGGAGATTTTGAGAGATTTGAGAGAATATTAAGAATCAATCAATATTTTAATTTATTTCAGGGTCTTGGAGACTTCAGCTCTGCAGAAAACCACGGCGGGGGAATGGGAACCTCTGAAATATGGCCGCCTGGCAGGCGGCAGGGAGGCAGCAGGGTGAGGAGCCCGCCTGGCAGCACTTCAGGGAAGGGCTTCCCCCCTGGGAGTGTTCTCTTTCTCCAAGACATCCATCAGGATGTCACACAGCCAAGGGGTGGAGGGGTGCAGATTCTGTGTGCTCTGGGGCCCTGGCGAGCGAGGAGGCGTGGGACTCGCTCGACCCTGGGCAGAGTACCCCGGGGCTTTGTGCTGCTGCCTCGGGTGACGGCTGTGGTCTGGGGCACTCTCACAGAGCCACCTGATGCCACGGCATGTTGGGGGGAAATGCAGCACCTTCTCCCTGGAAGCTGGGGCACCCTCTCCACGCGCCCCACCCCACCCCCAGGCCTTATCAGCTGTCTCCTGGAGCACCTTCTGAGCACGGTGTCTCAGACTGTCACCCTCGCGTGTCTGGTTCCTCGTTGCACACCCAGTACCTGGCCTGGCATCATGCCTGGCTCAGAAAAGGTAAGCCTGTGGCTTAGTCCATTTTCTGTTGCTCAAACAAAAAAATACCTTAGACTGGGTGAGCCATAATGAATAGAAGTTGATTTGGGTCCTGGTTCTACAGGACAGGAAGTTCAAAAACATGGCACCATGGGCTGGCGCTGTGGCGTAGTGGGTAAAGCTGCTACCTGCAGTGCCGGCATCCCGTATGAGCACCGGTTCGAGTCTCAGCTGCTCCTCTTTTGATCCAGCTCTCTGCTATGGCCTGGGAAAGCAGTAGAAGATGGCCCAAGTCCTTGGGCCCCTGCACCTGTGTGGGAGACCTGGAAGAAGTTCCTGGCTCCTGGCTTCGGATTGGCCAAGTCTGGCCTTTGCGGCCATCTGGGGAGTGAAGCAATGGATGGAAGACCTCTCTCTCTCTCTCTGCCTCTGCCTCTCTGCAACTCTTTCAAGTAAAATAAATAAATCTTTTTAAAAAAATGGTACCAGCAGCTGCCTGGCATCTGGTGGGGCCCTTGTGCTGCCTCAGCTCATGGTGGAAAGCAGAAGGGCAAGTGGGCATCTGTGAAGAGCAAGCAGGGCCAGAGTCCCAAGACAGCTACCCCATTTCTGCAAGAAAGGCGTTGATCTGTTCATGAGGGCTCCACCCCCGGAGCCAAACACCTCCCAGTACCGCCACACTGAGAATTCAGATTCCAACACAGGGAGCTCGGAGGGACACACTCAGACCACAGCAACATGAAAAACAATGGTGGCATGAACCAGCCCAGGGTAAGTAAGTGTCTATGAAAATATTTCTTAAATGTCACCCTGTAGATTCTGATGTGGATTCAGATAGATCAAGTTTCAACAGCAAATAGGGGACACATTCAGATGGAGTCACTAGAGGATTACAAGACATGGAGGCAGGGTGTAGGGAGTGGACCAAATCATTCATGCAGCCCTCTGGAGCTGGGACCTGTGAGGGGAGCAGGAGCTGGTGTCACCCCCAGGCCTGAGAGACACGGCACTGGAGCCTGCTCAGGCCACCCTACAGGAGCGATGGCCTTTTGCAAGGCAGACCAATCTGCAATGTAGGCCAAAGAATGGGTCCTTCCCTGTGCTGGCAAAGGCAGCACCACTGGGTCTGGCCCAGAGCCATTTGCCAGTAAGTGCCCAGGGCCCTGACTGCCCATGTCCCTTGGAGAAGAAGCCGTGCCAAGGAGATAGTCCATCTGTTCCTGCTCCATCCTCATGGACAGTAATGTCCAGGCTGGACAGGGAAGTGAGGGACAGGCAGGGGAGGGGGTGGGGGTGGGGGAAGCATTGCTCAGGCCACGGGCAATTTGCTGTCTCTGGAGTCCTGACCTCCCCACTGGGCTCATGCCTTCCCAATTCCCTGGATCACGGCTAACCTCTTATTCTTGTTTTCAGTTTTCTCCTCACACTGGAAAACACTGACACAGGCGAATCAAGTCTTAGTGCTTGTGTCTTTTACTTTTATTATGTTTGTGACCAAACAAGAGTCCGAGTAAGGAGAACTGAAGCCAAACACCAATTCGTGCTGACGTCCTCTCGACTGAGGCTGGGCCTCCAGGAAGGGGCGGGCCCCCGGGCTGCAGAAGAATCGCAGTGCCCGGCGGGCCCCTTCCCGGGCTCACGCGGTTCACTAGGGAGCAGGGTTGTTATCCCCACTGCTAGATGAGGGAACTGGTGCTTGCCAAGGGGAGAGCAGTAGATCAAGCTTCTACTCCCCACATGGAGCAAAACAATGTCTCAAACCCTGCACCAGGCTTGCTGGCTCCCAGGCCAATATTGCTTCCCATTTCATCCTGGCCTGAAATTGTTCATTGATTTCCTTGGCGGCTCAGGGACCATAATGACAGCAGCTGGAGTTTAAGTAACTGTGGTCCTCAAGTGAGGCCGAGTTTTCTCCCTGTCACATCCTAGGGAATCTTCTCTCATGTGGCCCTCTGGGGCAAGGGCTGGGGAGACAATAAATCCCAGGCACAGATCTATTAGGAGACAACCACGGGCTGGGTGCTTGATGTATGATGGCTTAAGAACGCCATTCTAAGCAGGTTGGGAGATCTTGCAAAAGGATCCTTGAAGCCAGCCCATTGGTGGGAGACGACAACCACTGAATACCCACCGGGAGCCGGATGCTTATCCAGTGCCTTCCACACACTGACTCATTGAACTTACACTGCTGGCACTAGTGGGGCTCCCGTTTTACAGATGAGATGACTCAAACAGTAAAAGACGTTGCCCAAGGACACCCCAAATAATAGCTTGGCTGTGTTCTGAAGCGTGCAGCACCATTGGTGGATCTTGAAGGCATGATGCCCACGTGAGGATGGCAGGCAGTCACCAGAGAACAAACACTGTATGATTCCCCTCATCTGAAGGACCTAAAGGGGTCCAATTCAGACAGAAAGTGGAGGGGGGTTGCCAGAGGGTAGAAGGAGAAGGAATGAGGAGCCTTGGTAAGTCAGTCCAAGGTTTCAGTTTGCAAAGAGAAACATTCCAGAGACAGATAAAGAGACAATGTTAATGTATTTAATACCTCTGAACTGTACACCCAAAACTGTATATGTAACATCACAATAAAAAGGTAAACATATTTTTACGTTGACCGTTAAAATGCATGATTTGGTAAAACAGACAAAGCTGGGCTTCCAAATCCATTCTCTCAATCCCCCCTCTATCAGATGCTATATCTGTCTGTGTTCTCTGGGGAAACAGAAAACAATGCGATGTGTGTCTGTGCAGAGAGGAACTGGGTCACGCTATTATGGAGTCACACAAATGCACAATCTGCAGGCCAGGCGGGGGGCTGCAGACTCAGGGAAGAGCCAGGGATGTCGCTCAGCTTCCAAGGCCACGTTCTCTCAGAACTCCTCTGCTAGCAGAGGTCAGTCTGTTCAACTGATCGGGAGGGGCCCACCCATATGTAGAAGGCAATCTGCTTTACTCAAAGGCCACCAATTTAAATGTTAGCCTCATACAAAAAAAAAAAAAAATCCTCACGGAAACATCTGGAATAATGCTTGACCAAATATCTGGGCACCACGGTCCAACCAAGTTGCCATATAAAATTATGACAGATGGTCAGTCCCACCATGCCATGCTGAAAGAGGGAGTAACCTGTTGTAAGTTCAGAGCTGAAACAGTCAGATCAAGCCTGGTAATACAGGTCACCAACGGTCCCCAAAACCAGGAGCAAGCCCAGGGTAAACAGACTGGCACATTATAGCAGGAGAGTCTGAGTAGATCGCCGCAGGGGGAGGGGTAGTGGGGACAGGACCAGCTTGGGAGGACTTCAGAATCCAGGCCTTGGTTGCCGAGTCTCTGGCCTCCCACCAAGTGTGGGGCAGGATGGGAAGGATAGCCCAGACCACATCAGGGGAGGATCAGGCATAACTCAGCAGGGTGGGTGTCACCTTCCTTCCAGAGGGGAGAAATGAAGTAGAGCAGAAATTTTGCTTAGGAATCTGACAATCCTAGAATTCCAGCCTGGCTCAGTTCTGCAAATGGGACCTTGATGGGGGCCGGCACTGTGGCGTGGTGGGTAAAGCCGCTCTCTGTAGTGCCAGCATCCCATATGGATGCCAGTTCAAGTCCCGGCTGCTCTACTTCTGATTTAGCTCCCTGCTAATGCGTCTGAGAAAGCAGCAGAAGACAGCCTGAGTTCTTGGGCCCCTACACCCATGTAGGAAACCCAGAAGAAGCTCCTGGCTCCTGGCTTCAGATTGGCCCAGC